>NC_061526.1:16695000-16995000 GCF_022379125.1 Scophthalmus maximus | reverse complement strand
ATTCTTAATTGAACTGTATTCCCCCTCTAAGCAAATACTATTGGAAGAGCACAAACTAATGTTTTTTTCCTCTCATGACAACAATCAATGCACACCAGTAGGCTGATGATAGCTAATTTTTCTGGGACTTATTTATGACTGAAACTTAACAACAGTCTTAATAGCCATTCATGTTTCTCACCCTTATGTCCTAAGTGAACTCTGGGGGAGTGAGGCCTCTGCTGCCTGCCAACTATAGACAACTATATCACTGGCGTCCTTCATGACTCCGGTGATATCGTACACTATAGACCACGCTGAATGCCACTAGGGAGCTGTGCAGATAACCAACAGCATGATTTGGACCCAGATCTAATGATTTCGGCCCGTGGGCTTTTACGCATGTGACTTTCCAGCTGGGGACCAAACACTGAGGAGATTCACTCCATTGAGATGCACTACAGAGGAGAACATGTGAAGAGATGGATACTTCATCAAACAAATGATCTTGGAATTGGATTTGTTGAAACGGCTCCATGGTGAGGAACGTCAGAACCTTGTGCTAGAGAACAGTGTGGACAGCTGAACACAACCTTTTAGAAAGGTCCAAGAGAAATAACAGATATATGCATTTGTCTAATCATTCACTTAAAAACATTAGAGTTGAAATTACTAGGTGAATAATAATACAGATAATTATCTGGTTACAGCTTCTTCAGTGTGAATATTTCTGATTTCCTTTCACACATATACAAGTATAGTACAGGGATCTTTGAGCGTTGTACTGACTGGCTCTTTGGGCTGTTGTGAATAGACAAAACAGAGACTAATCAAATCTATAACAAATAGAATTGTTATGTGTTGATCTAAAAAATATATACCTTAGTATTCCTCACAGCTGATCTCGAGCCTATGGTTGTCTGAAAGACTAAGCTATGCATCTGATATAAGAGTGAGTGCGAGCAACATGTGTATATGCACACACACACACGTGTTTCGGAGTAATGGAGCTGTTGGGGCCAGAATCCGAGCCTTGGGTTGATAGATGGCAGTGATCAGAAGCTAATTAACCCCACTGCATTAGATACAGTACACTTTTCATACACACATACACAATATCACACACAAAACAGTGTCAGGAGGAAGATTAGGATATTCTATAGGACTAGCGCACAGGCAACGTCTGTTACAGCAACAGGGTCATTGTGATTAAATGGCTGGCCATGATCCATGATGGTGAGTGAATTAATTAAATCGAAACATTGGAATGTGTGGTCGCTTTGTAGCTACATACACAGAGATCATTTTCACTGAGCTACCAGAGCACGGACACCGAGGGAAGGAAGGAGCTCATACGGTAAATTGATCTGGCCGTGGTTGGGAGTCAGCCTTGAGAGTTGTTTACCTAAACAACATTTGAATCAACCCTCTAGCAAAAGTGTCAAATGAGGAGGGGACTGGCACAGTGGGACCTCGCAGAGTTGATTTACTAGGATGGAGACTGTCGGGACTGAGAGTTGGGTGTTGCTCGCTCCGTCTAACCACCTCATCTCGATGTGGGGCCATCTGTCTCTTTCTTCTCATTGTTTGGATCTTTGCCTCCGTGTCTGTGTCGCAGATTTCTTGTTCCAGATTTACTTGCATTTGTTTTTGCAGTTTATCAATCCATATGCCACAGGAACTTGCCATAATAATTTCACAGATTCCCCAAATCAATTAAAAAACAAAAAAAAATAATTTAGGGTGAAAAAAAGTTCCTTTTTACATTATTCCATCTCAGATCACTGTTGCTCTCTCTGGATTGGGCTAATCTAGTTGCTGCTAAATACAGTATTATTATCTTTAATGTCTTGCATTTTACCCCATGCATCTTCCCTACATCACAGGGAGTTCAGAAACAAATAGCAGTCCGCAATTTGTTTTGTTTTTTAAATCAAAAACGGGTAGACAACATGAAAGAAAGGCAGTAAGGGCAAGTAAGAAAAGGAGAGAGGGAAGAGAAACAACAGAAAAGGCAGAAGAAGAGTTGGGGAAGGGGGGATGGTGTAAAAAAAGACAACAGGGAATGTTCAGCAGACGCATAAGAGACTGAAAGGGGGAGAATGAAAATTGAAGAAATAAAAGAAGATCTGAGAGGAAAACTATGAGCGGACGCATGGAAAGATAAAGAAGATGAATGAAGGAAACGGATATAATTGATGGAAAACAACAAACAGGCAGCTGTAGGCAAAGCAATTAGGATTCCTCAAAAAAAAAAGGTGGGGGAAGGGCACAACAAGAAAGATCTGGTAGAAAGCAGGAGAGTAGTGATTAAAAAAAGCTGAAAGGTTAAGAGAAGGGAAGAAAGAGTGTGCCGGTAGAAGATGAAAAACAAAAGGGAGTGAGAAAGGTATGATGACGCAGAATGATGATGAATAGGACAGACATGACGAAGATGAGACTGATATATATGCGAGTGCAAAGAAAAAGAGAGAGCTGAATAGGACAATTTTCAAAATGCATACTGTGGTTTCACTTAACACCTTCATGTCCACATTTCTCATTCTCTACTTCAATAAATCACAAACATCGGATCGCTGTATGCAATCTCCGCAGTGTCTTGAAGGAACAGATGCATCTACCTGCAGATGCATCTACCTGCAGATGTGTCAAAGTCACAAAAACCTTGAAGCACCAACAGACGAGGAGAGCCCGATCATTGATTTTCTGAGCTTTCCAGAGACTGAGGGTTTATTTGGGAGGTCCAAAGCAAGGCGTTGAGCTGAGCTGACTGCCAGGCTGACAGTCCAGGGAGCTATTGATTCCCTGGAGCTCTCCAACTGCCTCTGTGCAGTCTGAAGCAGAGACGGTGTTAGTCTGCTGGTGTCTCACCACTGAAGCCACGGAGCTCACTCACCCAGACCACCTCCCTGCTGCCTGCTTGGTTTTCTTTTTCCCCCCAACAAAGTTATTGGCTTTGCTCCAGCCCGCTGCCAGCTGAACGTGCATCGTGTGGCATTTAGCATCAATAATGAGCCGAGAGCAGCACCATTGTCGATCTGACATGTTTACACTCGAGAGGCAAACGTCAACAACATTTGATCAGCTCTCTTTTACATGTGGTTGAAAGATGGTGTGTGTGTTCCAAGACGAGAATAAGAGTCGCCTGACACGCTTGGAGCTCATGTGGTGCTGTGTTTCGGCAAAACACTGCTTTGAGATGGAAATTAACGTACTTGCGTAATGCTCATGATGACAATGTGAACATGCTGAGGTTAAGCATGCATAATGCTTATTATACAGGCTAAACCTTAAAATACTATGTTCTGAAGCTCTTAACCCAACCTGCCTGAGGAAATCAGGCTGTCAGAGTCAGTCTCATCTTCCAAGTCCCTTCTTAAAACTAATTTCTACCAGATAGCCTTTTTGCTGACTTTATCCGAGTTGCTTCGATAAAGTCATAATAACTGTTTTAAAGAGGTGCTATACAAATAACGAACATAGTTGTTGTTATAATTAATGTAAACCATGTCCACCATTTTAGTTTAGCCTGCTAGCAGCTAACATTTACTGAGGGGCATGTCTTATTTGTGCAGTTGTTTGATCATAAATTGATGGAAGTATTTTGCAAGCAACCAGTTAACGTCCCTGAAGCTATTAGGGTTCATCCTCTGGGCAACATGAATGTCTCTACCAAATGTAAACAATAATCCATCCGACAGTTGTGGAGACATTTCAAGACCAAACTGAAATCCTCATGACAACAATCCATCCAACAGTCCTTTGACGATATAGATGTGCACATTTTTGACAGGGAAGACAGACGATTTGAAAGAGGAGCAAGGTAAGCCATCCATGTAGAAAAGAGAATCCATCCCTCAGCAGGGGAGGTCTCTCTTCCACCTACAATTATGTCCTTACATCCCTTCCCAGCAGACTTCACACTTAAACTCATGTGACCCCAAGAACAACAGCGTGGACACGTGACCTCAGATGATTCCTCATCATTGCAACAGTTTCGACAACTGTCGTCGAAACGGTGTGGCACGCACTACCCACTGAGGTCAAACACCTGGGTTTCACCACAATTTAGTTTAATCCACAACCGAGTCCAGCTGCTCCTGACTCAATGCGCTTTTGGTTAACTATGACCTGAACGAGAATCTCCACAGACATCATGATGGTGCAACAGGAACAAAGTCTGAGCATCACCGAGGTTAATAGCCTTCGTAGTTTAAAAAGAATGGCTCAATATGTATCAATATATAAACATGTTTTCGGTTATTTTCAAGGCTCTGGACAAATGGTGTACAGCATAAAATTACTTATCCTCGCTGCAAAAGGGGGGCTTTTCAAGGCCATAAAGCACAGAGGAATATCACAGGCGTTAACAGATGTTTCCATTCCATGTTGGAATAATTTATCGCCTTTTTCACATGTTAAACCTTGGAGTGGTGGATGTCATAGACCCATAAATGAATTGAAATAGACCCCTTGTTTTACATACTCAATTAATAATTGGGATTCGGTACAGAAAATTCTTGGAATTAAAGTGTTAGTTTCCACATTCTTCTCATTATCTTAAACATAAGCTGTAAATATCCTTTACTAAAACTAATACTTAGTTTAATGTGGTCAAGCTGCACTGAAATCTGTGTATGTGGGGGAGGGGAGTGGCTTATGGTGATCAAGTCGACAGAAGATGAAAAAGTGACGGGACTGATGGTATTGACTGATTATAGATGAACTTCTTGACTGCTTCACCTTTTTTTAACCTGCTGAACTAAACCTAGATTTTTGCCAACAAACACACTCATGGTCTGGCCACTGGGTAAGAAAATACCTATTTTTGAAAAAAAAAATTTATGTAGTACTACCATTGAGCTGTAGAACTGCAACAGATGGCTTCAAGCTCGCTCCGGTAGCTGGTTCCCATGTGAGACATACAATTACATTATTGAGTCAGACATTCTGTTCGCAGTATTGCCAAGAGTGAACAGGAACATGGAAAATACAGAGGGTCGAACCTAAAATTGAACCCCTCATCCCCCTGCAGGTATTACATGCTCAAGCTGACAATGAATTAACCGCGGTGACACAGAATGATCCAGTGGAGAGGCAGGAGCCGTCCGACCAGCCCACCGCCTCAGTGAATTTAAATTTCAAGAGGAACCTTATTAAGGGCTGCACTTAGGTGGAAAAGATTGAAAATGTGGCGATGAATCTTCTGCCCGGGAGAAGGTCATGGGGTTGGTGGGAGGACCGGGTATGTCAGGTGACACGAATGCTCACACAAATAAATACAGTGTGCACACACCTAAACATACAGTGGTTATATTGGTGAGAATGTGTGTATGATAGGTTTTTCGAGTCTGGGAATGAGAACACAAATAATGTAAGTTTCACTGGGGTGACAGCAATGAGGATAGCCAGGGGACTGGAGGTTAGAGATTTTAGGCTACAGCCTTTAATATATATTATCACTTTTTCTCTCACACCTAGACACACACGCACCCAAACAAACACGTAGCCCTGTATCACAGATTTTTGGTGCACCACAACCTTTCACACGCAAAACAAACGGCCATCTGTCCTCACCCGCGTCCGAATGCCCTGAATGCATATGGAGTGGGTTTTAGACCAACACCTCCAACTTCCACTTAGATTAGCTCAGATATTGTTTATGACGGTTAAGATTAAAGCATCCTTATTTTGCTCATTGCCTGGTTTCTATTATCACTCCAGACAACGGCATCAATCTGGGGGAGTCATTGCCTTCATTGCTCCGCATTAAGGAAATTATATTCTTTGAAAGAGCTGTTATGATTTTAGATTCGCTGAACCACTGAACATGTCTCACATTTCTAAACAATCAACTGCATGGCTGGCTTTAACTCTAGATTGATTGAGAAATATAATAACACATAGAAACTAGGGATCGACCGATACAGATTTTTTAGGGCCGATGCCGATACCGTTTTTTTTTCCGTCAGCCTTAGCTGATGACCGATACGGACTGCCGATTTTCTTGAGCCGATATTTGGAGCCGACATTGAATCCCCCTCCCGCTCTCCGGAGGAGAAGGGAGAGTTGGGTACCCGGCGGCCATGCAGCCCGGCAGCCTAGGGCAGAGGCACCGCTACGGCGCTGGGTAAATGGTTCGGCCACCGGATCTGCCCTCCCCTAAAAAACTATCTGCGATACACGTAAAAAACGCAAACATCGGCCAATATTATCGGCTGGCCGATAAATCGGTCGAAATCTAATAGAAACCATTTTTTTTTCAACAAACACATCCGGCGCAAACAATTTCTGTAAGGTCTCCCTCACTTCACTCACTGCCGCTTCTTTCGCTTGAATTTTTCTCAAAATGTCTCACTTCACCCACCTCTCGCATATGTCCTTCTGTTTGTCTATGGTATTTGAATAATATATTCCTCCTACAGCTGCATCACTTCAGCAGCCTAAATCTCGTGTGCAGTGAAACGCTCGCGTACACCCACACAGGAGGAAGCACCAGACTACTTGATACAAGCCAGCCACCTGCAGCTTCGCCTCTGTTTTGTCTCTCCCTGCAGTTACACAAAAGTGCTTTCCAACAGTGCTCCATTGTGAGTTTTGTGCTTGTGCTTGTGTGTGTGTGTGTGTGTGTGTGTGTGTGTGTGTATGTGTGTGTGTGTGTGTGTACAGGCAGGTGTGTGTGTGTGTGTGTGTGTGTCAACATGAGCGCTTGGCACCTGCCAGCATTCATATTCACTGTTCCTCGTGTGCGTTCGTGCACCCCACTGTGCGACTGTAGCAGCAAAGTCAAACTTGCAAACATTTCAGTCTTTTGAAATTCCTAAGTATAGCCAAAGGGTAGACTCGCACATTTAAAGAAACACAGTGTACACAACTGCCAGTGTTGCTGAATTATGACACAGACCAGGTCTTACTTTCACACAGGTATTCCTCAGCATCAAGCCCATTAGGTACATACTCCCATTGTTACACCTGTAAATGAGCCTCATACATCATACAATATGGCAGCAGACCTGCAGGGGAAGCATTCTTCATCGTTTAAATGAAAAAGAACTTAGTTGCAAATTAAAGGATACAAAGTGGGGTTTTTTTTAAAAGCACACCTGAGCTCTGCATTTTCTGGTTATGTAACAAGTTTTGATGAAGTGTTTGGCACAAGGAGCATATCATATTCATAAGACGACACACGGATGACAAATGTCCCCAGGAGACATATGGCTGAAGCACGATAGCTTCTGTGGGGAATTTATAATGTGTGTGTGTGTATGTGTGTGCGCGTGTCTGTGTGCATGCGTACGTGCGTGCGAGCGAACATGCGTGAATTGTATTTGTTTGTAACCCCTCACAAGACGTCCACCACCAGCACAGCAAGCGACCACTTCCAATCGGTCATGTTACATGACTGTCTTACATTATGTATTGGCATCGGCGGGTGTGTTGATGTGAGTCTCATTGAAATCATTCAACACTCGTGCTGATATCATAGCTGACCCATCGGGTCTCTTAACATAGGGGATTGACGTGATTGACATCATAACTGCCTGAATTAAGAGCTTGTTCTAAGGGTTTTTTTCACGACATCGATTGGATAAATAGAGGCAAAAGTCTTTACATTGCTTCTGTGAAAATAACGTAAGACTCAGGAAATGTTTTAATGTCTCCTATTTCCAATGCATTAGTTGCTTTTTTACTATGTTTAATGTGCAAATATATACATTCAAATCTAGCTTATAATGTACACACTTGTACTAGACCGGATTATCTAATAAAACTGCAAAAATTGGTCTCACAAATTGCCACTTCAGTCAATATCTATCGGACACATTTCCAATAGAATTTTAGAAGCATTCATTTTCAGATTACGATTTTTTTAATGACACAGCCAACCTGTTGACCTCTGTGCAGGTCAGGCAGATAATAGTTCCAAGAGCTAACGGGCATTTTTTTTTCTCATTTTGCTGATGAGTTTATGTCTACTTTAATATAAGTGCCAAAACCTTTAATGACTCACTGATGAATGTGATCCTGTCAAATTCAGATAGTCGGGGAGTTTGGGGATGTGACCTGCACTTAAAATGTGTGTGTTTGCCTGGAAGGCGTAGGCAAGACCAGCTCTAAATACAGTAATGTCTGTCACTGACACAGTAATCCAAGTTACACCAATCAAAGCCACGCATGTGTCGTGTCCCATGTGTACAAAGATGACAAAGCCATTGTTGGGTGCGAAAGATTTGTGTAGGAGGAGGAAAACTGGTGGTGAGAGGTCACATATTTATAAAGTTCCTTTACTGTGGGTTAGAGGGGACGATGTAATGTTATCAAGCCTTCATTTTCATTGTCTGTTCCACAAGCTACTGACATGCTGACTGATTCAAGGGCTACATTCCAGGTCTGGTACTTTTATTTTAGAGGTTGACCTTATTTACGGTGTGAAAGGCAGAAGATAAGTCTGCGCATCCATGAGGGATATTGCACAATCATCCAGGTCAATAAGAATGACTTGCTTACTGGCAATTGTGTTCTACTGATCAGTTTAAGCAAAGATCAAAATGATCATAAACTTACTGTTTGCAAAAAACTGTGAATGTGCAGTCATCGCTTTCATTTAACCTTTGCATAGCTAACGTTAGCATTTCCAGTTAAGAAGCTTTCCACCATTCACTGTAATTTCCAAGCTTACAAACCTTTATTGTTGAGTAAGTCGTTAGAGGTTAGAGTTCAGAGTTCAGAGTAATTTTAATTTGCCATTTCCTCAATTTGGAAAAACTTTTGTATGTAACATGTAGCTATAGCCTCAGATTTCAACCAACTCATATTTTATACGTAATTTCTACATTGGCTAGAAATCAAAGACTCATCCTAATTTTTTGATATACGAGGTGACTGAATTTCAATGACTGAGAAGTGGCTGTAAAGTAAATGGAGACAGATTGCGGGACATAATCACAAAAACACAAGTGACTGCCATTAAAGATTAGGAAGAAAAGCTTGATCTTCAGTCAGTTCAGTGAGCAAATATTGGCTATGAAGTGGTTTTAATCAAATGAAAAACGAACCCCCATGATACTGGAACTTTAAAAAAAAGTTAGAGGAAAAAATAATAAAAGAGAAGGTGATTACATTACATGTGCTGAGCACTCAGCGAGTCTGCTCCTGGGTGACTTGATTGCTCGAGAAATTGGTCAGCAAACCCAGGAGGTGATGGTGATCAAAAGTACGGTGACTGTGCCTACATGGATTAACATTTGTACAACTTTGAAAAGCATCTCCAGCATTATAGTTCAATAATTCACATGCTTGTGCCATTAAAGCCAAGGTTAAAGGGAAGGGATGTAGTCATTCCCCAATTTTTAAGGGTCACTAATTCAATTTGATTAAAAGCAGTTCTATCAGGCCCCTGGGGAAAGCACAGACAGGACCAGCTCGTTATCTGTACCATATGGTGTCGAGGGGGGAAGCGGTATCGTTTTATTTTTAGGAGGAAGAGCGCACTCTTGCTCGCACATGCACACACCCGCTGAGAGAAAGCAATTCCATCCCCAAACACCCCCCGTGTCTACCAATCCACCTCTACCAAAAAACGGTTTCACACGTGCTGCCCCCCCAGATCTTAACATGAGTGAGCACGCACGCACGCACGCACACACACACACACACACACACACACACACACACACACACACACACACACACACACACACACACACACACACACACACACACACACACACACACACACACACACACACACACACACACACACACACACACACACACACACACACACACACACACACACACACACACACACACACACACACACACATTCACATTCTCGTATTCATAAACAAACTATAATGTTTCCCTCCATAGATTCCTTCTCATGACATACAGTCACTTCACAATGCATTCAGAACCCTTTCACTTTTTGCAAACTTCATCGATCAACACTTAATAATCCATAAAGACAAAGTGAAGATATGTTTTTAAAAAAATCCTGCTCATCTGTTATCTCTCATTTATTCAAGTATTTAGGCCTTTTTTTCCCAGATTGTGGCCTGGTGCCTTCTGTTTGCTGTAATTGTCCTTGAGATGTGTTTGGAGCAGGGATGGGGAACACCCAGGTCTCAGGAGTGTACCAGGCTTGGGAGACAAGTAGGTCCTGCTCGCGAGACAATTCATCAATACAACAAGCGACTTGGATTTACAAAGAAAATAACAAAATGGTAAACTCATCTGTCTTTCTGACTTCATGCCTGTTTAGTAAAGTCGCGGTGAAGGAAACATACAAAGCTGCTATGAGTCACTGCTGACAAGCGTCATGGCAACTGTCAAGAAAAGAGAACAAGTTGTTGTACAAGTAGTATAAGTTTTGCACTTTCCAAGAGAAATGGACGGATGATTACATGTTCTGTTGAAGTAAAAGACAAGCCAGTGTGCCCAGGTTGGGGAGAGGTGTTCGCATTGATGAAAAGGGACAATCTCGAGGGCCATTACAGCCTGAAACACACAGCTGCACTGGTTGAGTTGTTAAGATAAAAACTCTTGGATTAAGTTAACCCTCTTCAGCAGAGTCTCTGTGTCCAACAAGCCACTTTGACAAGACAGCATTCTGACAGAAACAATATTACCCAGGCGAGTTTTGTGTTGAGCTAAAAAGCTGAAACCTCAATGAGAAGAATAATTCGTGAAGGAGCCTTGTTGCAGCTGCAGAGTCTGACAAAGTAAAATTGTGCAATTTGGGCCAACATTGTGCATTTTCCAAATCTGTGGGAACAAAAGCCTGCAATATTGTGAATATTCTGGTGAGTGGGTAAAACTCCTTCAAGCGCTTGGCGAGAGCTTTCAGGACATGATGAAACGTAACAGAAAAGGGGGAACTGAACATATTTGTTGAGCCGCTTAACCACCCAGTGATGTAGCTCTATAAACTCAGGGTTTTCAAAATTCTGAGGGGACAGGCCCTGAAATCTGTCCAGGCACTGCATTTCTGTCTGGGACAGGGGAGATTTATAACAATAATGAGGTAAAAATAGCAACTGTATCTACCGAGAATGAAATCTGCAACACAATAAAGTGCAAAAAGTAAAAAGGTTAAGGTGTCCCGAGACTTTCTGAAGCCACTGAAAACAACAGAACATTGTATTGTCACTTTAACAAATTAAACTGCTGTTAAGAATGTGACTCATCGGTTGGAGCATTAACATGCAAGTAAGGTAATGGACAACCGACATGGTGAATACTAATTCTCATAGTTTCACATCATTCCCTGCATCACAAGATATGTGCATGGGTATGTGGCAGATGGATGCGTGGATGCGTACATTTATGTCTGACAACAGAATTAATAATAATGTGGGCCTGTACAAATGCCAAACTGCAGCGTGTGTGTGTGTGTGTGTGTGTGTGTGTGTGTGTGTGTGTGTGTGTGTGTGTGTGTGTGTGTGTGTGTGTGTGTGTGTGTGTGTGTGCATATAATGCAGCTGGCAGTCTGCCATTATGCTGTTAACGTGTCTGACTGAGTAACAGACGGCAGCGTCCGCACAGACTTAATAAACTAATGCAGCGTTGGCTAATAGAAAGAGCTACTGCTGAAATCACACACTCTCAACATCCTATTAATATAATGGGGTGGGTGGGAAGACAGAAGGAGGGAGGGAGGGAGGGAGGGGAAGAATGAAGGGTTGAGAGGGAGGGAGGAGGAGAGAGAGCCATGATGGGATCATATTGATATAATCCTTGGGTGGGAGAAGACTGGGGCAGGAAAGAGGGATGAGGAAAAGGGGGAATAATGAGTGATGGTGGAAGAGAGACAGTGATAGAGAATAAGCGGGAGGATGAATGGCTAGAAGGACAAAACAGAGAGGCAATGCCGAGATCAATATAAAATATCTATAATGGGATAAAGGGAGAGAACGGAAGAAAGGGATGGATGAGACTGAAGTATGTTTGAAATCACTACTTCCAGATGTTATGGATGGTTATGATGAAGACAGCTATGAAAAATAAAAAATAAAAAAAAACATCTTTAGCCAAGTGGTTGTGGGGAAAAAATGAACCAACTTTTTTTTGTCACACAGCACACTTCAGTGAACAAAACCATCTTTGAATCCCAAGTAAAAAACGAAAAAAACAAAACAGTGAGAAATGAGGATTTAAAGCCGAATAGCGGCTCATTAGTTACTGATCCATGGGCTCGGTGAGCAAATCGACCCATTAAACGGTTTATGAAAGTTTTTTTGTGGGGTTTTTTTACATCACCATTGCTTATGAGTCCATATTTTACGTGAACAATATCAGATGTGACACTGCTTTCAGCTCTTCCTCTGCGTCCCGGGAGGGCACGTCTGATTAAAAGGCAATGAAACTATAGGATTGTTGGGGAAGTGTGACAGTGTGACAGTGTGACCATGAGCCAAACTGCTCACCACAGGCCCATCATCACTCCACAAAAGCTTTGTCATCAGAAAAGTGCATTCGGCCTGCAATCCATTGACTTATTGTATTTAGTTTAGCATCTTCCTTATGTCCATACTAACTGCTTTTTATGTTTTCTATTGGTCGTTCTGGGCCTTTAAAAAGGCTCTCCACACATCCTCCTCCTATATCTGTTGATATAGGCCCCTTCACTCCTAACCTTTTTCTCCATCCTCTAAAATTCACTTTCCTTTGGTCTCTCTTTTTACATCATGTCCTATTTTGCATTCTCAATCCACTGTACTTACACAGTATGCTTTCATATATCTCTTATCTGTCCATAGCAGAAGAGAAAAGATTATCTCTTCATGTCCTCTTCGCTTTCCTTTCATTTAATTATTGCTCTATCTTTTTTCCCCTTTTTTTTGACTCCAAGAACAATGCGATTGCCATCACCACGTCACGTACCAAGGGTCTGTCTCTCCTCCTCCCCCCAACTCCCATCGTGATATCGCATTCCCCCCATGTAATTCTCACAAATTCTCACCCTCTGTCCTCTACTCACTCTTTTACAGTATCCTGTGCACTTTCACACATTTTTTTGTTGCTCTGTTCCACCGTGCCATTCTCTCTCTGCATAACATTGCCATTGAAAGTCTGCATTACTGTATTTCACACTCAAGTTGAAATCAAGAGGAAAGTGGGCTAAAGTCGTGCTCTGCACACATCCTTTTTAAATCATTTCTTTCTGGTTTCTAGTTAGAGAGAAGTGTGTTGATAATATAGATGCCAAAAGGAGAAACTTTTTACCTTGAGAGTCTGACTCCACTGTCCCTCGGCAAATCACATTCATGTCCTCATACTTGTGACGCGTCGTGATGGGCTGTCTACCTTGAAATGACACTAACCTAACACTGAGGTAACCGTCTGGAGAAGCAGACAGTGAAGGGCCAACATGCATGAGTGAGGTGACAATGCTCTTCAGAGCAACAGCAGCATTGCTGGGGATGTTTTAATACAGTGATACATGGACGTGGTAATTAAAGCTGCTTTAATCGATTATTTTAAATTAATAAAGGATCAAATTTCTCCATGTATTGTTTAGTTAAATGGGGTTTTGAGAAAAAACATCCGACTGTGAAGTTTCCCTGTGGATTAATTTAATTATTTTAGCAGCTTTAGCTCATTGATTTGGTTTCATGGCACAACACTTGAGTGTTCACTCAAACTGCTCTCATCTGTTTTCAGTGAAAAAGCTCTGATAAACTCGCTGCACGCTAGTGGAGCATTAAGCATGAAAAAGAGGAGTGAAATTTGGATAAGGATTCGCCAGGTGAACAGAAACACAACTTCAAATGGATGCTAATTTTGCCTCATACTGTATGTGCTGGATGTGTAAACAAGGTATTTTTTTACCCCAGAAGAGAAAAAAGTCAAGTTACCGCAGGCTGAGCTTAATATTCATGAACAGGTTAGTGTATGCGTTGCCTTCTCGAGTGTGCGTGGGTTATTCCGGATATCAGTGAGAGTCGAAACCCGGTTCTCTGATTTGGTCGACAAACTGAACACTGGTCGATGTGTTTCTCCTGCTCAGCCCCCACTGCAGTGTGTCTCCAGAAAAACCTCTACATGGTTTCACATCTGGCTTCTTAATGGTGACAGTAATGAAAGGTGACGGAACTGCCGTCACACACTTGCACATACCTTCCTTAAGCAAGACCGTCCCAAAAAAACACGCTTGCCGGGCCCAGCACAGGCATCATCTTGTTGGGATTACATAAAGACGTAAACAACTGCAAAGAGGAATATTGGACAGACTTGACACTACAATTTTTTCCAGCTCAGAAGCGAGACATAAAGTCATAGATGGTGTTTTAGTCCACAAATATAATCAGAGGTGTTTGCCGAGTCAGCGTTAGCCGTCCTAATTGGCTCAGACTCAGTGAATCACCACAAAGTATCTCTCCGTGGGAATCTCAGTGACTGTATGTTATCAAGTGTGATGTCCCGTCAATGTCCAATCATCTCATGTGAGCAAATACATCCCTGAGAGATTAGTGAGTTTTGTTTAAAGAAACATTCATTTTTACCCTTGAGGAAAATAAACTTATACAGCAATAAGCAACAGCAAGGAAGTGTCAAAGAAAAAAATAAAATAAAAGACTTGTCTCCTAAAGCGTCCTATAACCCCACACAGTTTCGTCATTCCTCCTCTCCTCTCTCATCTTGCCCCAGGACTGATGACTTGTCTCTTTTATTTCTGTCTGTCTCCGTCTATCTGTCAGTCTCTTTCTGAGAGGGACAGCAATATGATTTCTACAAAAGGACACTGCACTTTTCAACTGACTACTGGTTTTGTCCGTCTGTCACTCTGTCTGTTTTTGTGAGGAGGGTGATATTAACTGAGGACAAACACAGACACCTGTCAGTCTCCGTCTCCGTCTCTGTCCAGTTGACCCATTAAAACTGAGGTTTTCAGTGGGACAGTTGCATTTTGAAGCGTAATCAAAATGCCATTTGTCATCATGACAGGAGATAATTTTTGCCCCTTGGACACAGCCACTCTCAGAAGTGATTAATCGTTAACAGCACAAACAGCAGCATTCACTTGAAGAAAGCAGCTGCTTAACTGAGCACACAAGCCACTGAATAGCATCGTTAGGATGTTTAAAGCGGCCCTGCTTGACATTGATTAGAAGGCGGCACTGAGCAACCAGTCGCGGCCTGGAGAAGCCCTGCAGGTAGTCAGTCATGTCAGTGGATCAGCACACAGATGGCTGTACGACACAAGTGGTGCGTAAACTTTCTTTGCCCATCCTTCATCGTCGGACAAATTAAAATGGAAATATTCAAATGGTAGCTACATTTCTACCAACCACACTAAATGGTTTGCTATAAAAACACTTTGAAGAGCAACTAATAAGAGGGTGAATTTGGAATATTTGTACTTTTAATGTAAAGCAGCAGATGGTCCACAGTCCTTTGATTTTGTTTGCAGGACAGTCATGAGGAACCTACTAAGACCCTGTATCATCTTCCTGTACGTCCGCGAGGAAACTGCTTTTAAGTTAATTTAAAACATCCATCCCATAACATGACGTTCCCTAAAAAACATTACAGGAATGATACTGTCCTGATTCAGTCACTGAAACATGAAGGAAAGTGACGTGCAGCAGAGACCAATGTCGACAGTAGCTGCTGACTCTCTCAGCGTCAGAGAGTCTGTCAGTCAACCTGGAAAACCTGTAGGCTTGTCTTTTTATTCCACTTCTCTCTCCTGTGTGTCTGTCTGTCTGTCGGCCTGTAAGAGATGCGGTTACAGCATATGATCCTGTGAGACATTAATGTTCTTATGTCTTTTGCTTCCCTCATATCTGGTTCTGTGCTTCTCTCGTGGAGTTTATCTCGAGTTCAAACCCACTCTACTCTGCTTCGCTCCTGTCTGTCCTGTTGATTTGGTGATATTCTCTTATACTGGACATGTGATTAGTTAAAACTTATTAAATGAGGGCTATTGATGTTGCATATCATGAGACACTTGGTGATGGTGTGGCTGCACCAATTATCATCCGGCTATGGGTAAGAGAAAAAATTGCAATGCCTCATTTCTATTTTTTAAACCAATCTCAACTGCCTCAGATGGCGTCGAGCTCAGGATGCAGGGACGGTGCCCCTTTCAAATAGAGTCGGGGGGAACATTTGCACATGGAGAGGTGAGCACTGCCACTTAAATGACAAATTTTCCCCCAAAGAAAACGCCACAAAAACAAAAACGTATATAGTCTGTGTCATTGCACGATTTGTCTCTTTTTTTTCATGTCTCAAAATGTAGCAGCTCCCAGGATAGTTTTGTTTTCACTAGGAAAGGGGATTTTTGAAAACGTTCACATGCTGGAAGTGGAATGGGAGGAGAAGATTTGCACAGTTGACATCCGATGAGTCAGACTAACCTGCAGCACTCATGTCCACACACACACACACACACACACACACACACACACACACACACACACACACACACACACACACACACACACACACACACACACACACACACACACACACACACACACACACACACACACACACACACACACACACACACACACACACACACACACACACACACACACACACACACACACACTTCAAGTTGAAGAGGCTGAAAGCAAGGTTAGAAGGAGGTAAACAACATTTTTTTGCCTCCATACAAACATTGGTCCTCCCTTTTAGTTATACATTTCTGTCTCTTCATATTCTTTGATCAGTTTGTATGTTTCATCTTTACTGGTGCCACTCTCCCTTTCTTTCTGTCTCTCTCTCTCTCTCTCTCTCTCTCTCTCTCAAAATGTCTATACACATCGGGTGGGGGGGTTGTTGTTTTTTTAATCATATCTCCCCCTGAGCATCTCTATCATCTTTACAAAGCAGCTTTTCATTTATTGGCATTGCAAATTTTGTTAATGATCCCTTCACTTCTTTCCTCAGTACAAAAAAACACTGAGCACTGACAGATGTTAGCTCACACATTTCAATCACAGACTAAAAAAAGTACTGGGTACGGGTACAAGACGGATGGTGTGATAGCAAATGACAGATACTGGAACAGAGGGTTTTATTTCAGTTGAGGTGGGACTGTACTGACGAAAAGGGAGGGGGGGATAAAGGCTGACTGGGGGAGTTGTAAAAAGCAAAAGCACAATAGAGGGAGGAAGCAAGTGAGGAAGGGAGGGTGAAAGAGGTAGACATGTTTAATTTATTCCCTCCCCATTTCATTAAATATATATGGGCATTAGAGCAGGGAGAGATCATCCTGACTTTAGCGCAATGGATCCACTGTGATCTCCCTCTCACTGTTGTGCACACATGAATGCATTCATGCACACGCACGCACGCACTCACGCACACACACTATCTCACAAAAAGACATTGACAAAGTCTCTGGCGCACACACTTTACCTCTCTTTCGCACACGCACATGCATTTCCTTGGCAGGAGAAACGACTATTATAGTGCCTGTCGGTCATTACGCCTTATTCCCCCAGTGATGGATGTAACACTTTGTGGCGCTGCAAAATGTGTTTTGGAAATGTGTTTGGAATTGCTTTGTGGCACTGCTGAATGCTTTTGGAATGAGATCATAACAGGCTGAGAGCCACTGTAATACCATTGTGAAGCAAGTGGCAGGGCGCTGCTACAATGTAAGTGACTGATTGTTGCGCGCGTGTGTTGTTTAAGGTGCATTTCTTATGTTCGACAGCTGCGTAATATTGTGGCTTGATGACTGAACATGTGTGTCAAAGAGAGTGAGTGATTTCACATGTGTATTTATGTTTGACACTGACAACTGTGTGTATGTTTGCGCCCGTCGATAACTGCAATTCTGGGCTTGTTTGATGGTTTGTAACCTGCATTATGCTGTCACATGGATCAGATTTTCTCAGCATTTGCAGTGAAAAATCCAGAGACGTAAGTCCATGGATTTTTGGGGTTCTATATTGCGGAACATTATTTAGTATTTGTGGCCTTCCTGTCAATCACAGAAAACCCCAGTTGGAGTACGCTTGGTGATGCTAATCTGGAAGTGAGTGGGTTTTTACAGATTCACTTCTCAACACCCCCGTCAACCCGCAGAGTGATCTGAGCTGCAACGATTACATCAAACATTGGCAGAGGTCCTCAACAAATCTGTCGTGTACATGCTTCTCTGATTTTAAGCCATATGGACAATGTGGACACTCACAACAGAGCAGCTACAAAGTCAGTTTCACAATTCGGCAGGACAACAGGGTATTTTGTTAAGTGAGTGGGAGCGTATCGGTGCCTTCTACGAGCACTGAAGCCCGTACACCTGACGCGCACGCACGCACGCACGCACGCACGCACGCACGCACACGCACACGCACACGCACACGCACACACACACACACATTAACAAATAGAATTGCTAAGTTGTGGAGCCGCTTGTAACCCTGCCCAAACCTCACAGGCCCCCAGGCCATCCACGACTAATCGATGGATGTCTGCCTCATCGATCCTGCACATGGATGCCTGCCATACATAGATCAGGCAGGTGTGATTCTTTGCCCTGTGGCCCAAATTCGCTAGACCTGAAACTTTACACTGACACACAATCGTTCACACACAGACACAAACAGAAAAGCTCAGCTCAAACTTAACATGAACAGATCATTTATATAGCTGCTTACTTATTTTACTCTTACTTTTTTTATTATAAGACCACCTGTGTAATTTTTCCTCTGACTGTTTCCCAGACTTTTCCTCAAACTGTGCTGAGCCCGAAGACAGATCATGTGGAGCCTAGAGGAACAGCTGCCACTCTGGCACATGTCAGCTAACAGCGATTGTAGTTCCTCTGATATACGTTGAACTGAAGAACAAGGAAACATTTTAAGTAATGCACTAATAATTGATGATTAAAGATAGCAGAAAGAGCTAAAAGACGACGTCTGAAAGCTGGTGATCCCACATGGGATGTGGCTGCAAACAAACTACAAATGTTCGAGCAAAGTCTTACTTGCGATGAATATTGAATTGAGCATGTTTAATTCAACTGAATCGCTGGGAAGAGACATTCATTCAAGAAACACACTCATCATGGAGGAGATGTGAGAAGGAATAGTACGCATATCTAATGTTATCACACACTGCAGTATGTGCAAGGTGAGGGGACACGTGAGGCGTGTTTCTGAAAATAATTAATTATGCACAACTTGAAGTAGGCTGAGCTGAGGTGAGCCCTGAATTGATTTAAGTGCACAAACTGCTGTAAAATTAGACTTGAAAATAGGTTCACAGCATTTAGATCGATTCATGTTTTGTGTGTGTGCGTAAGTGCCTGCGTATATGTGTGCGCCCATGTGTCCTCGCGTGGGTTGCAAAACCTACATTATAACAAGTGTTTTTTCCATGTGAGCTTAAGTATTTAGCGAAGATACGTGTATGTGTGTGTGTGTGTGTGTGTGTGTGTTGTATTTCCCCAAAGATTCAATCTTCCAGTGAAAGCAACACAAATGTTCACTTGGAAGGCAAAAGATATCTCTTTCAGTATAGTGTTTTGAAGGATTTGTGTGTGTGTGTGTGTGTGTGTGTGTGTGTGTGTGTGTGTGTGTGTGTGTGTGTGTGTGTGTGTGTGTGTGTGTGTGTGTGTGTGTGTGTGTGTGTGTGTGTGTGTGTGTGTGTGTGTGTGTGTATCTTGAGTAGCATGTAACAGGCAGTTTTTTATAGTTGCCAGCTTCTCAATATGATACTTAATCTAAATGCAATTCATCACTTACAAACCATAATGTGCAATTCTACTTTAATTATAACAAAATTCACTTACTGGTAAATGAGTCCATGAAATCCTATGAATTTGTTCATTTGGATAAGTAATCATTCAATAAACTAAAGGCAAAAAAAGGGAAATGATCTCTTGCAGTGGGTGAGTATGATGTGACGCCATGCTCTCTTGATTGCCCAAGAAAAAATTCTCCTATAAGAGACGATAGAGGCTAATCTAATCTAACATCTTTACATGTTAAATACCAAACTAGATATACAACAAATTAACCGTTAATACTCTGTGTCAAAAGACATTAGCACAAACAGTTTATCTCCACACAATGGTGATCAATTCAAAATTATTAAATTGATGCTAAATTATTAATGGCAGGTAGCCATGTCATCAGTGGGATTATGTAGAGCAGGCAGGTTATTACTGCAGAATGACGATGATCAAGACCTTCCACAATTGACATGATGGTCTACTGTATTTAAAGAATCGTCATCCTTTTTTCCCCTACATACCATCATAGAAAATATGTTTTTAGCTACCATTTAACAACTGTTTAATGGAAGGGGGCTTTTTATTACTTAATCATTACTGCAAATATAATGCATTTTAAAAAAGCGTTCCTTTTTTTTTAATTTCAACAGCGCGAGTAACATTTTCTGAAAGCTGTTATTCCCGAGGGTGTAAGTGCCGAGAACCCTTAGAAACAGTTTAACCCGACATCATAAAAAAATAAATAGCTTCTCGTTCTATTAGAGTAAGAAAAAATTATTATGTTACTAAGGGATTTCAGCCTTGGAATTTGTACAGCATTATGCATCTGAACATTCGTTTGGCTGTTGGAATCAATCGTTCCACTAATGTATTCACAGATTTAAGTTCACTGGAAGAAAGCAGAGGTGGACGGACTGACTTCCCACACATGAGATGTATAGCCTACCTCATCTATGTGACCTACAGCATGTGTTAAAAGAGGGAGTCCATGCATGTAAGAGAACAAGAGCACCATGTTTCTGTTAGCTGGAGAGAGGCGTCCTCAGCCTGTACATGTGCGTGCTCTTATGGCCCATGTGATTGTGTGTCTGTGTACGCAACAGTTAGAGCTTGAGGGTTGGATGAATTGTGTTTGTGCACATTTGTAATGCATGTGTACAGATGGGTGTTAATAAGTGTTATTGTGTGTTTGTGGCAAAAAGGTACAGTGCGGTAATAAACAGGGATGACAGAAACACACAGACACACAGATAAAAAGAAAAGGACAAAGAGAGAACATGTACTTTATTTTGCCTTGTGTGCATTCATTTACATTTGCTCACATTTTGGTCCAAACCCTCTTATTACTTTTTATTTATTTTATATTCAATTTAACTCTGACAAAGTGACTTACATCTTCAATACAGTAGGAGACCTTGAATTAAGCACGACATCTGTTCAAAAATACAGAAGTGTAGGAGATCACACAGGTGCACATCCTCCCTACTGTCGGCACCGATCACGCTGGTTAACGCCCAGTGTAATACTGCTGGGCAGCTTGGCTCCACTGGGCACCGAGGAACCCTCTGATGTCTCCTTCAGCCATGAATATTTATGCGAATACATCTGCAAACCGAGGTGACTAATTATAATATTGTGCAGACTCAGCTAACCTGGTTTGCATTCCCACCTGCCCTCCTCATCTTGGAAATCTTTTGCCACACCAGCTTGGAATCAGGAGCTATCCTCCTGCCGGTTATCAATATTTATGAACGGAGGATGGTCTGCTGAATGAAGTCAACAGACCAAGGAAACTTTATTATAATAGTTATACAGTATCCTGGGTCCCCACCTGGAAACCACACTCTGGTAACGCGCCTCATCGCCTGCAACAGCCAGTTCTTGGACCGAGATGAGGATTTAATCCAGGCAGTAAAAATTATGTATGTTGATGTCACTGTGAAACATTACTGTTCACTGCCCTGGGATCAGTTTTAAAAAATTCTGGCACTGAGACTGACTAGTAATTATTCAGCGACTCTTTCTAATAATTGATTAACTGTTGCAATCGATTTGTGAGTAGGAATGAAAGATATTGGCTGGTGTCAGCTGCTTAAATGTCATATATCATACACAGCATATCTATGGATTTTAACTGTATGTCCCTTAAGTCGTCACCTGGGGCTCTGGGACTTAATAATTGATTTAATTATTTATGATTTATCAGATACAAACAAAAATCGATTGGGTAGGATGTTGTGGAGAACTATCTCTAACATGGTCCAAAGATATTAAAAGTCAAAGAGACTGCATTTCTCTATTAACCAAAAAAACGATTAAACAGAGAAATAATTGTCAGATTTATCAATAATGAATCACAAAATGACTTAAATTGAAATTGAATCAAACTTACGAAATGTGTTGTATTGATTTTTGTTTGTCAAAAAGATTTAGTGTCAGATCTTATTGGACTTACTTTGAAGACAGCAGTATGCGATGCATCTAATATTTAACTTCACACTGATTGTTGTTCTCTAGGTGAATAGTCAGAGCCTTATCAATGAATACCTTTCTAAGACCTTAAAATTCATGAATAGAGAAAAAGTTCCATCAGGGAAAAGTAGATATTCGTCTGAGAAAGTATCGTACAGTGCCGAGCACGCCTTCTGAAAACAGAATGGTCCCAGCCTTACAGATGAAAAGCATCATGTCCTTTCTTGAGGGGAAAACAGAATGCCACGTGCGGCAGATGGTGAGAATACCAAAGGGAGAGAACAAAGCTACTTACAAGGTTACGTGAAGGCCGAGACAAAGTTCCCACTCCTTCAGTACGTCTCTGCAGCAATGTCAACTTAGCACAGTATGTTCCCGTCCCACGCGAAAAACACCCGCAGATACATCTGCCTGCATGTACAACTGCTTAGACACGTGTTCTCCAACATAGGAGTGTGAACCACATGTCTGACCACACTCGAGAGACATGCATATGTACACATGTCAAAATTCCCTGCATCACGCACAGCTCATCAGCATGACTCTGTTATTTTTAGAAAAATAACATGGTTTGCCAGCTTTTTATTCTTTTCCCCAAAGTAATGAGTGTTTTCAGGTGTCTAAATGAGCATCATTGTTTGAACCACAAATCGAGGAGTGATTGATTTAAGTAAAAATGTCATAGTAAAGAATGCTGATATGTTAGAGACGGGCGTAAACTATAAAAGGTAAAGAGGGGATGGAAAGGAGAGAAAGAGACACAGAAAGATCTTAGAGGAAGAAAACTATAATAGCCTGAGGAACGAGAGAAACAGGTCCAACACTGGGATGAAAGAAAAACAAAAAACAAGTCAACAAATACAGTTATGAGGAATAAATTTGTAAAGACGAGAGACTAAGAATAGAAGCAGAAAGAAGTTGTTTATGAAGGGGCGTTACAAGGCCTAATATGAGACTCATTGAAGCCTGATGGTGATTATCTGTCAAATCTAACGTATAACTAACTCAAAGGTGAAGTGAAAGTGAAGAAAGAACAAGACAATTAAGGACACAGGCTTCCTCTATGGACTTTTGGCCTTCAACACCTACACTTTTCCACTGCTACTTTTTCGAGATTCCAATCCATCTCTTAGAACAATAACAAGAATGCAGAGGAGTAGACTGTGAGAGAGAGGAAGTTGAGGATGATAAGATAGAGTCTGAGAGACACACAAATAGACAGTGAAGGGGGAACGAGTGACAAAGATCTCTGCCTCCAGCCTCCATCCCTTCAGCTGGCAGGCCTTCTCTGTGCTTTCTACAACTCTATCTGCTTCTTAGCACAGAGCAGAAGAAAGAGAATAAATATGAACACTTCAGGAGGGCTGATGGACAGAGGACACGCTAGTGCATACACACAAACACGCGCAAACACGCAAACACACAAACATACACGGCTTGACCACATCTTTATATTGTCAAGGGCCGATTTTTTATGAGCTCTGTCACAAAATGTTAAACATTCAGAAATGCTGCCACAGAAAATGTGATGATCAAACAAAATGCATTTCTACAACATCTGAAATAATATCAAATTTTTTTGGAAGTTAAATTACTATCCTATGGATTACAGGAGATTCAGGTGTAACATTCTTCCATAGCTGAAGGCTAATAGTGCTTGTGTGCATACTGTATAATACAGATGATGATAGGGCTGGGCAATATGCTACATGTCAATATAAATACTGTGAAACAACTCAACAAATAAACTAATCAATTCAGGCATCCCCACCTGCCATAGTTTATCTATATATACACACATTTGATCAATTATAAATTTAAAAAATACATATGTATAAAGGTTTACATTGACAATAAAATGCAGACCATACCATAAAATACAGTACAATCCATATTTACCCAGTGTGTCCAGCTGACACAGCGGCACAGTGATTGATGTTGACAAGAAACAGACTCATGAAGTGACACACCCACCCACACCCCCACACACACACACACACACACACACACACACACACACACACACACACACACACACACACACACACACACACACACGTGTTTGGACGGACAGACATGCTCGGCTGCCACCAACACATGCACAAATATGCAGTATGGTACCCCTTCGGCCTCGAGGCAGATCAGAGGTCGCTGCGTCATCAGACCTGACTGTCAAACTCAGCGAGAGAGAAATCTGCATGGAGCAGAAAAAGTGAGGTGCAAAGAGAGAGGGGAGCTTAAGGGAAATAAGGGAAGGA
This sequence comes from Scophthalmus maximus, assembly GCF_022379125.1. NCBI lineage: Eukaryota > Metazoa > Chordata > Actinopteri > Pleuronectiformes > Scophthalmidae > Scophthalmus > Scophthalmus maximus. Next base: position 16,970,586 of record NC_061526.1, on the reverse strand, counting down.
AAGAAAAAGTCACATGAAGCAAAAGATGGAATAAGTGACAGATGACTTGCTCAGCACCATCAACAAACCCCCGTCCCGTCTGTCCCGTTTCTCCAGGCACACCAAGGGATGCCGCTGCGAGTCGTGAACTCCCTCTCGGAATTTCAATGACTTTAAGTTCAGTGTCTCTCCCACACAAATCCCCTTAACCACAACGCTGCTAACAAATTGCCAATCTCACCACTTCTGCTACGCTCTCTCTATTTCCCAACCCCCCCCGGATCTTGTCTCTGTCATCAGTACATCCCCTTTTCTCTTAGATTCTCTTTTCTACTCAAACTCCCTCACTTTGCTCTTACCATGCTCCCACCCACCCACCAGTCTATCCACTTCCCTCTCCCACTTGGACAGCCGTCACTCCCCTTTTTACCTCTCGTCAGCCCTGTGCAGCCCCTTCTCAACGTAGCTCAACTCCTCTCATGCTCTTTCTTCCCTGTCAGGGACCATTAGTTCAGCCTGGATGGCAGAAATCCCTCTAACATGGCTCGGCCCCTGGGAGGGGGCTGAAGCACCTTTTAAAAAGCAAAACATCCATAGCACACAGTGGAACATCACAGTGAACGTCTCTGTCTCGCACCATCCTGCCGTCTGCCTATGAACACTTTGCTCCCTTTGACTCTGTTGGGCAATTTTTTTTTCCATTTCATTGCCTTTCATCTTGGCTCATCAGCATCTTGAGATTTAATATCAACGTTTGCATTAAAACAAACCGTTTTTTCCTTCACCAAGCTTCTCTCAGTGCCATGGGTCGATAAACAAATGAAATGGTTTTGGTCTCCCTTTCTACAAATATCTTTTTTTTTTACCCTCCATGCTTCTACTTGACCTAACAGACGTAAGAGCTGTTATGGAAAATTTCACCTAACAGTGGAAGTCATATTTTATAAATGGGCTCATTAAATCGCATCTCTCTAGAGCAAATTGGAAACGCAGCTGGACAAACCCACAATCGTGATCAATATTTCCAGCACATTGAAGACAATGAAATACATAAAACAAGGCTACATCTCCCACAATCAATACCTGCAGACCAAACTATGTGTTACAAAATAATCACAAGAAAAACCCAGAGCTTATTTATGCATTGTAAGAAGACATTTACAAAAATAAAATGTGTTCCAATTGTTACAGTTACAGGGAACTGAACATCTGTAGAGTCTTAAGCAAAAAAAGATCTCCCGGTTTTTTTTTTCTGTGTACACGTGTGGTAATAACTTTGACCTATCATGAACTCACACAGAACAGGAATGTATCTAAATTAAAACAGACAATATTGGGCCATAGGTTTTGTGTATGTGTGTGTGTGTGTGTGTGTGTGTGTGTGTGTGTGTGTGTGTGTGTGTGTGTGTGTGTGTGTGTGTGTGTGTGTGTGTGTGTGTGTCTGTGTGTCTGTGTGTGTGTGCAGAGAAGGTCCTGGGAGGTGGTGCAGGGCCATGGCTGAAACTCAACCAGCAGCATAATGACATGACCTATTGATCCAGAGAGGATTGCAGGGTGTCATTGACCTTTGGAGAGAGAGCGGAGGTGGAGGAAGGGGTGGGTCGGTGGGTGGTCGGGATGTTTTGACCACATTCCATGGCCTTCTTTAACAAATTGAATTTGCTTAGGTGTTGTTATGGGTTACGATCCCCCTCCATTTATGTGATAACACTTGAGCAAGGAAAAGTTTAACGAAAAGCTAAGTGGACACTGCTTTCAGAATATTTACCGCAGAAACTTTATGTACCAAAGTTCATGACTCTGACTTAATGCTTAATTAATGCTGAACAGAATCATAACAGAGTAATAAATGACAAAAATAATTAGATACAACCTCAAAAGTAATAACAAGAGTAAGAGTACACAGATGCACTAGTGGCCCTGTGAGGCTACATTTGACCTCAAAACTGTTTAACTTTGAGCTAAAAAATGTACATCAGCATGCTAACATGCTCATAAAGACAATTCTCTAACTCGATGATTAGATCACCATGTTAACAATCTTCATTTAGCGTGTACATGTGCCATATTCCACACTAGAGCGGAAGAAATATGTAAAGGAAAATTATGCTGAAGCAAATTTAGCAGTGTACGAAGGAAATGTCAATCATCCTATAGTACAGGGAAGTAGCACTTGAGCAACGGATCCTTTTATCAATTGTTTAGGCCAAAACTAGACACACAAGCAATCAGGGAGTCTACAATAGTTGTCAATAATATTAATTTGTCAATTTATATTGATTTTGAATTGAAAATCTATCAGATATCATTTACCTGCTTTCTTGCGTGCTCTTAATTCGAGCATGAGGCTCGTCGACGAGTAAACTGCTCGGTATAACTGCCACAGGCATATGTCACTGAAGTATGAAACCAAGGGGGACACTAGTCTTCTTTTCTCTTACACAATAAACATCAGTTGGTGATCAAGGAATATGAATCCAATGATCTATCTGTCAGAACATTCTTTTGGTTTCTTGCCGTCCTTGCCACGGGGCTGCTGTTGATACAATGTCAGCTGAGCAAGTTGCTAAACGGTCCCACTCACCCGCTCTGCCTTAATTATAGCTAGATTTGGAAATCCATCATATTCCTTTACTTTACTAACCATCAGGTGTCTGATGAGGTTTGTGATGTTAAAATGTCTTTGTTTTTTTTGCGGTCCTGAACTTTCCTTGGAATAAACCTAGAAAATTGCAAATGTATCGTCTTTTTCAGACTTGGTCAAAATGCCAAGAATGGTGAAGCTGTACTGTATTAGCAGCTCATAGAGACATTTTCTGGCAATTATGACTGGTTGCAGATATATCGGAGAACCCCTAATTCTATTATTATCATTAGTTTCTTTTTACGTTTCTGATGCGCAGCGCGGCATTAGACTAATATTTGTCCCGCGTTGTGTGAGTGTTTGTAATTTGGTCTGCTGCCACGCTAGCGGAAGGACCTCTGAGGAGGATGCAAACGGCCAGTTCACTCTAATCAATAGGAGTGTTGTCTCAGCTAATTGAAGCCGACACTCATAATTGGGAGAGCCAACAGTAACATGGCCTGCTGACGAAAAGGCCATCGGCAACGTCATGTACTCTGTCTGATGAGGATGGTTATAGCGATATGTAGCAGTAATTTTGTTTGATGAGGTCAACAGAGGCAAATGTCATTATCCCTCATAGATTTCCCTTGTTATGGTAAATCAATATTATTTACTAATTAGGGCGTGCAGACAATGAGGACGACTAAGGAGATCCTTTAGGTGTTAGGATTTGCTCAACAGACCACGGTTCATTTAAAGAAAATACTAGTGTCTGCATGGGTTCGGATGCCGTTATCGATTGCAAAGTGAATAAGGCCATACAGGGCTGTCACGATGTGAGTAAGGATGGATTCAGAGGAGGAGCGTCAGAAAGGTTGAGATAAAAGAGACGTATATGGTTGTGGGTGGAGGTAGAAGGAGGGAAAAAGGGACAGAGACGTTAGACAATCAGATGTGTCTGTGGAGAGTTGGGCTAAGCCAGCGGCCTGGACACAGTGTTATGATCGAGTACAAAATAACACCTGTCCCCTGCATGTTCATGTGTGTTCATGTGTGTGTGTGTGTGTGTGTGTGTGTGTGTGTGTGTGTGTGTGTGTATTGTTCTCGTTCATTATTCTCTTTTTCGGGTTAGTGTCACTCCCCTCATCATTCGTCTCCTGCCTCTCCTCTCCAACTCTTTTTTATTGCCTCAACCTTAAGACGCAAACACCAAGAAGCCCGACAGTGCACTATTGATCAAAATAGAGATGTTCATAGTGAACAGGCAAAAAAATTATATCGGGCACGAATGGAATGAGTTAAGCAAGGTTTTGAGTTGGATGATTATGAGCTACATACAACTCGAGCCCAAAATAATCCCTGTGGCTGTCTCCTGGATATCACCTTGCCCACTTGTAGTCTGATTTGACATGCAAGTGGTGTAATCCCCCAACACAAGGACAGGAGTCCGCCTTGGGCACAACATGTTATTACCACTTAGTGATCGGAGCACTGAGAGACTTCGTCTCATTGTAACTTCCTAAAGTGCTGCTATCTTTGGATTCCTGGCCTTATTCAAGTATTTTATCTTGAGTCTTAATCTGTGGGGAGGTAAGTGCACAGAACTGTGGTGTAAGCACTTGACAAGATACTGTATACGTACACGGTAGGGAAACACAATGTAGGACAGCAAGGTAATATAATGACATAGGAACTTAAAATAGGTACTAGACAGGCACTTTTTTTTTTCTTTGCATGAAAATGAGACTGTACGTGTTAACTCCAGGGACGCTGACTAACTCTGTACAGAACAACTCTTCTCTACTCCTGGTTTATAGGGTTTGGAATTTGTGTTTCTGTTAAAACAGCACAAATCAAGTTGGGGGGGGGGGCTTTGACCTGGCAGCTGCAAACCAACATGTGTTTACCAGAACAGACATACAGTTAGAATGATCTCAGTTGAAAATAATGGAGGGATTTTAGACTTATACTCACTGAATTTTCAGATTATGGAAACAACATTTTTTGCTGGCATGCTCATGACAACTTTTGGTCCTCACACAAAAAACAATGCTACAGTCTCTTTTTTTTAGATTCATGTCTGCGTCAGTGCTAATGCAGAATTTGATACATTGGTGTAAAGCTTTTCGAAGGATTTCCCTCCCCACTTAAGTTTTTCCTCAAAAGCACTTATGCTTTCTCACATCTTTCAACTCTCATTAACTGCTCTTCCTTTTCCTATTCCTCACTTTCTACAATCCAGCCACCTTTCTTTAAACATTTAACAAATGCGCTTGACCTCCCCAATTTCCCTCCATTTGCTGTCACATCCCTCCATTTATTCCACTTAGCCTCATGTCTACGGATATTTCTTGCCCTTTCACTCTCTTCTAGCAGCATCTCTCTCCTCCACTAGAGTTTCTTTCCTTACATCACTCATCTCTGTGAGAGCACAGCCACTGATGCCAGCCGCCACGCAGGGGGAAAAACACATTTTCTGTCATATTGCCATGTCAGTGAAATTTAGGACCTGCGTGTGTGTGTGTGTGTGTGTGTGTGTGTGTGTGTGTGTGTGTGTGTGTGTGTGTGTGTGTGTGTGTGTGCGAGTGTGTGTGTGTGAGAGAGAGACTTTCAAGGGTACTTTCATCATCAAATTCCATTTCCTTTGCAGACAAACACTTCTGTCGGCAGGCTGGGAGACAAGAAGTGTGTGTGTGTGTGTGTGTGTGTGTGTGTGTGTGTGTGTGTGTGTGTGTGTGTGTGTGTGTGTGTTTGTGTGTGTGTGTGTCTCAGGGCAGACATGAGGATGCATCGGCTCTTTTTTTGCTTTTATTTTCATTTGTTTGTTTTCTCCTCCTACAGCGAAAGAGCGGGTGGTACTGAAGGTGATATTGGATCTTTCTCTCATCTTAAATTGCTGTGAAGAGGTTTTACATAAGTGGAACACTTTTGGGGACATTACACAGACCCTATCCAGAGCTGTACAACCTGAAATTTGTCCCCAAAGGTAGCCAATGTCAAACAGTATTTGATAGACGATTACAAGACAATATCACAATATAGTCTCTACATTCACACTATCTCAGACACACATTACGACAACACAAGACATGCACTGCAATGACAAACGCGCAGTGCTGCCCCACATACACACAAACCCACACACACACAGATATATATAGTACAAATTCATTTCCTCCAAGAAGAAAATCTGCTCTTTATGAGCTGCATCCGGCTCCACTGAGAGTGTTTGTGTCAGTCTGTGTGTGTCTGAACCTCCTGCGGCTTTTGAGAAATCTCTATGGTTGGTGTGAGTGTGTGTCCGACAAGTATTGGGACATCCCTGCGGTGAACGACCAATAACCGACTGGTCACTGAGCTAGCAAAAACCGGACATCCCCTTGGCACGCAGCCCTCAGTGTGTGACACAGGAAGTACAGAGCTGTTAGAGGGGAACGCCGCAGAGGGAAACAGTTGGCACAGGAAACAATAAATCTGTTAAACTGCTAAAATTATTGATGGAAAACAGCCGGATGCCCAGGTCTTAAAGGGCATTATTTAGCTCCCCATAAAAACAACTATGAAGGTTAATAGGGTTAGGGTTAGGGTAAAAAATTAACTGTTAGGCAGTGATCAAACAAAGAGCGAGCCAAAAAGCATCACTGGGACTTTGACAAAGTTGCCGTTTGCCAGCAAGCTACTTGTAGCTGATCTTAGTTCCACCAGAAAAATACTTCACATGTACAACTGTCCACAACAAAGGGATCTTTCTCAGGCTCTACAGCTGGACCATGTAGAGCAGCACTGCACAGCACCTGAGCTTCAACAGAGCCTTAATCACCTGGTAGAAACGGGAGCCCGGGCGGTGGAGGGCTCCCTCGAGAGGACGGGGGGAAACTAATGAGGGTGAGATTATGAATGGGAAGAGACGGAGCTCATGGCTGAAGCACTGCTTGGAAGAATGAGGTGAGGAGGGGGATGGGAGAACAGAAGAGAGAGGCATGACCAGTGTACAATGGTGTCAAATATACAGTAGACTCAGTCTCATTGTTTGTGGCGCCAGGAAGTTAGATTCTGATAATTTGCAGAACAGAAAGCCAGAAAGCCTTAAAAGATACATTTGAGTCAAATTTAAGTCCATATTCACTATCACTCCCACATGACTGGACAACGTTTTATTGTGAGCCGTTTAGCATACAACTAAATATATGAGTGGACCATTATTTCTTCAGCGTGACATTTTGTTTGGGAATCTCCACCTTGTTATCCAATCCAGTGTGCACCACTTGGCCTATAAACTGACTGCTCCATTCACAAAAAGCTAAACAAGGTCAGATACAGTGATTGTACACAAGTGAGTTGTATCCTGCTTCAGCTGTATTACCTACAGTAATTGTTCCACTTCTGTGATATATAGTGGCACTGGGCTGAAGGCGTAAAGTTATATCCAGACAACCTCTGTTTCACCTCGTCTCATTAGTGACTGGGAGACTACTGCCACGTAATCTCTGTGTGTATGTTCTTATATTCAGCAGTGATCAGTGTGCAGGGGGACTGCAATGGAGATGGCTCAGCTAAGTATGAATGAATAGCTCTCCGATAAACAATATTCACAAGCATCAGAAACTTAGAGAAAAAACACCAGCAGCCCAAGCTAAGAAATTACATGACCCCTTCACGTACAACTATAAATCAAACATATGCATAGCAAAGATATTGAATTTGACCATTTTCAATAGTCAAACAAAACTCAACACATTTGGCAACCTGCTAAATTAGAAGGAAGCAAGAAAAAAAACTGTTTTGTTAAAAGAAGACTCATTCTGAGAAAGTTGTGGGGGTTGCAGAGGAAGGGGAACAGAAAGGATTAGCAGCACTATATTGGCACACAAGAGATGCAAACATTCTTTCAGGCAACATCATGTGAAGTCAAGTGAAAAAGCAAAACTATTTCTTTCATAAGTCCGCAGAGAAATCATACGGCTGGCACCTCTAGCGCGGCACAGACTTCTTAAACACTTGCCAGTGCTGCGTGTGTAAGCCTGTAACAAACCTCTCTAATTGTATGATTGATATAATAATAATAAAAACATACATACGTACAAAAAACAAATAACTTGTTCACAAAGGTGGAAGTAGGAAGGGAATTGCAAAGATTGGCACTGATATGTTGACACTGGAAAGCCAGCAAACAGTTGGCAGCAGTATATTTATGCCCATAATGCATATAATTGCATTTTGGATCAAGCTGAATAATACCGGAGATATGAAAAAAAGGCAATAACAACAAGGTATTGGCACTGAAAACATGGCACTAGTGTGAGGTGTCTACAAGCATTCAAACATTTAAAATTTTATATTTTATGGAGAAAACAAAGAATAGAAAAGTAAAAATAGATGATTGCTTCTCGGGCATCTATAGGGAGACATTACAGACGTTGCAAGAATATAGAAAGGAAAAGAGTTTAATTAAAGCAAACAGCATGGAGTTAGGAAATATTTTTTTCATAAACAATAAATGGCAACTGTTATTCCCACAGAGCTGGGATTGTATCAGCAGCCAGTCTTTTGCTAGTATCATATTTTTGATATAATGGAATTTAACAGGGAGTAAAATAAAGGTCTTTCTAGGAATGTTCCAATACCATTTTTCCCTTCCCGATACCTGGACTTTGCATATCGGCCAATACCGATACCCAGTGCACGTATTTCAACAGCTGTTTGCGGCTAAACCTGTATGGATGTGAGGATTGCCGTCGTTGTTGTTTGGCCTGACACAGGTTAAACCCTTTGAAAAACAGATACTTACAGAGAACGAATGTCATACAACTTCTTTTATTATCTAGTTTGACAGTCATAACTGACAAAGAACACAAACAAATAAATCTAGGAATAAACGACAATTACTTGCTTTAAATAGCTGTTAAAGTGCAGGCCTGGAGAGGAGAAGACCAGCTGAAAGGTTCACAGTGATTTGGTGCTAAAATGGCAGTGGGTCTGTTTGCAGGTGACGTAGCCATGTCTCAAAACCACATTCATATTTGATGGAGGGTAATAAAATATGAATGTGAGAAAGTGAGCACTGCATCCTCAAACAGTGGATAACACAAAAAAAGTGCTTCACCTTTACTTAACCTAACAGCTTTAGCGAGAATAGTGCTAATGTTCTGTAAATTGAGGTTTCCCCCGTTTGCTGCGAGATGTTGGCTCCACTGGGCATTTCAGTGCTTTGCTCAGTAGTAATGAAACAGGAAGTTGTTTCTTGGGATCAAATGCTCTTCTTGCCTAGAGACTAATGTAAAAACACAAAGGAGTAAGGTTGCCCAGCTGGGAAGTCACTCCACAATTGGCAGGATGTTAAAGTATAAACACTAATATCAGCTCACTCTTAAACCTAAAAGTCAGAAAACTGAAAAGAGAAATTTATCATTAAAATGTGATAACCAGTGTCGGCAGAACAGAGAGGAGATAACTTCAGTTGCCTCAGCAAAACAGAATCCTTTGCAACCAAAGGACAAGCTGTGTTTTGACATGACAGGACAAACTAAAGAGCTCTCACATGCACCAGAATGAACTGAATTAATTAATTCTGAGGTAGATAGTCAGTGACTTATGTGAGCATAGGAAACTAAATGCAGGCATAGATACGTACACTCAGTTGACAGTGCAACTACCTAAAACTAATGCAGCCTAATCCAAGTCCTCATAAATCCCCCCGAGACAGTATCAAGTAAACCAACCATCAACACACGTGCACACACAGACCCAGAAGGTGCTGCTGTTTACTCCGGTCTCACTTTGAATTTGCATGATCAAACTGACAAAAGTGAGAGGACGAAACTTTGAAGCTACGAAGCAAGGGAAACCCCGCTGCTCACTTTAATCTGAAGACAGTTCCTCTTGTGTCCTCAAAACATCCCTCACTCCTAATTCTGTTCTCTCTGGCTCTCAAAACGCGCTCTGCTTTCATGACTCCGTCCCTGCATGCTCTCAAGTCTTCAATACCATTTAAATGTGTTAAGTAGTTTTGTTGTTCGTAGCTGCTACAATTTACAACTTTTGATTAATCAAGAAAATAATCTCACAAAACACGTCTTCCGCTCTTTTCAAATATTTAGCCTGTTGTATTTAAGTAGCCGGGACTCTGTATGGCCCATATGAGAAAAAACATGTACTCCGGATCTTGTGCTCCACTACTAAGCCGTCAGCGTGTCATGGCGGGGGAAAGTGCTGCGGAGCTGATGCACAAAAGGAAAGACTAACCCATGTGACCCACGGATAATGCAGATAATGGATACTTCCTAATCCCATACTCTCTCCATGTGTGCCCAGTGCACCTGCAACGACACCATCACTGCCTCTGTCCTCCCTGACAGTAACAAGAGCCCGTAATCTGTCAGTTTAGCTGTTATAACTGTGTCCATCTGGTGCGATCGCATGTGCGTGAACAGACTCCACAAACACATGTCTGTTCATTGTTAGTATCAGCGTCTCTCTCATACACATGCATGCACGCACGCACGCAGGCACGCACACACAGGCTTATCATTGCATTGATTACAGCTCTGTTGGGAGGGTGAGCTCATGTGTCACGACCCCCAGCACACAGGAAAGGGATGGAGTGGAGAGAATAATCAAGGCAACAGAGACCACCACACGTGTGTGTGTGCGCACTTTAGTATGCAGGTCATACGTGCATGCATGTGTGTGTTTGTATGTAACTGAGAGAATAATCAAAATCTACAGAGGCCTCAGCATGGATTAAGGGCCGAGTACCACATCCTCCATACTAAACCCCAGACCCTTGGGAAACACACACACACACACACACACACACACACACACACACACACACACACACACACACACACACACACACACACACACACACACACACACACACACACACACACACACACACACACACACACACACACACACACACACACACACACACACTCTAACCTGAGATACCCAGGGTTAATGTCTTCCTTAGAAGATATGGATCATTGGGCTAACTATGGATTATTATAATGGTGGATGTTTGTGTCGTGTGCATCGTTTGAGAGCTATTTAATTTGCTTGTTTAAATAGAGGTTTTCTTCAATGAGTGATAGCAACTTTCTCTTTTTCTTGATGAAATTAATGAGTTTTCCCATATTTTATGACAGATGCGCGCGCGCACACACACACACACGCACACACGCACACACGCACACACGCACACACGCACACACGCACACACGCACACACGCACACACACGCACACGCGCACACGCGCACACGCGCACACGCGCACACGCGTCCCTCTCCCACGACTGACCCTCAAAGTCGGTTTCCTTCTCCCAGGGAGAAAAACAGAGAAAGAAGAAAATGTTCTTTTTTTTATAGGGGAAACAATCTGTTCTAATCTTCAGAGAGAAGCTACTCATCCCCCTCTCTATTCATTTGTTCCCATCCCTTGTTCCCATCAGGAGAGCTCACCACCCACTCACTTGCACGCACGCACACACACACACACAAAAGCACACTCTTCCGGATATTTAGACAGAGATACTCTTTTATCCATCTCTCTGCGCTCCGGGGGGTTTTAATGTTGTCACCAAACAGGAAGGAGGAAGTTCCCTCCAATGGCTTATATGCGATGTCTCCATACCAAAAAGGCACCATGGACAGAGGTGACTGTAGCGAGAAAGACCAAATAAAAACACCAGTGCTAACAAGCCATGTTAGGGACACTGAGAACAAATGTGATTGTTCCAAGTGAATGTGGTATAACTCAGCTGTAGAAAAGAAATACATTTCAAAATGGAACAGCCCTACTTCTGTTGGGCTCCAACAAGAGCACAAGACTAGACATGCATCCCAGGGAGACTCCCAGGACAAACAGGACCGTTGATTATCTAAAAGCTATAGTAGGATAGGATGGTGTCACTGCAATGAGGGCAGGAGGACAGTGTCCTTTAGCGAGTCAATACCAACTGACTGCCTGATGACGCCGTGTGTGTCCGCCGAAGGCTTGAAATAAACTTCATCGATGATCTGGATTGTGTTAGTTGTTACCAACAACGAGCCAAAGCTAGGCTAAGCAAGCTAGCTACACGCGAGAGGTCTCTTTACTGGCTAGTGAGGTAACAGCAGTTACAGACGGAGGAGTCAAGCCTTTCCTTGCCTCCGTCATCTCGCAAATTAGCGGGTTCACCCGGGTGTGACGTTCGCATCAATGCCGATCGGAGGTGAAGCCGATTAATACCCGGGTCTATTGCAGAGTCATTTGACCCTGGGCTGAATGCCGATTGAAAGGTTTTCACACTGCAGAAAACGCAGAGTGTTAGCGGGGTTTAAACGGGTTTTTTGGCCAGTGTGAAAGGGGCTTATGAGAGGAGAGAGGAGAGAGCTACCTCTCACCAAATGATCCTCAATTTCAATCTGGTGCAAAAGCATCAAGTCCATGTTTTGATTCCCATTTCTAGGGTTATTGAGTTATTGAGAATGTGAATATTCTTGAATACAGACTGTGATTAGGAAGAACTCCACAATGTGACGGCATTTTAATGATTCTGTTTCCATGCATCCTTGAAAACACACACACACACACACACACACACACACACACACACACACACACACACACACACACACACACACACACACACACACACACACACACACACACACACACACACACACACACACACACACACACACACACACACACACACACACACACACACTAATATATTTTTGTCTTTTTAATTCACAAATAAGCAAGAGTACAAATCAATCTATATGAACACCAACACACACACAATACCACTTTTCTGTTAGTCCATCTTCATCCAAAGTCCCATTAATTGTGTGTCCCTCCCACATACACACCATTCCCCATCTCCCTGTGGCCAGTGGCTATAGATTTCCAAGCACTTCCCATCTCAGATAACCAGCCAATCAATGAGCTCTGTTCAATCAGCCAAGTCCCAGTACCTGGTACTGCTGCTGCAAGACGTGCGCGTGTGTGTGTGTGTGTGTGTGTGACGGGGTGATGGGCTATGTGTGTCTATGTTACCTGATAGGTGCTCTCAGGTCAGAAATTTCTGTCTCATATCTGATGTAGGCCTAAGCTAGGCATCTGCGCGCACATACAGGCGCACATGCACACACACGCGCACATGCCCACACGCACACACTTGAAGACAGCCTCTTGGATCCCTCTGCACACATGCTCACATATACTGTTCACTCCTACTCAAATCTCAAGTATTCATTCAGACACAGACACATGAGTACACACACACTGAGCAATGCATACATTTCATATCTAGGCAGACTGGTTTTAAGCAGCTGTGCAACAGATCCATAAAGGTGTCCGAGTCGTACCTGTAATTGCTGTGCACACTGTTTCTTGGGGGAATTCACTGACAGATAGTAACCCCATACAGCTAAAATACATTTTGCACTTACTTGAAAAATGTCCTTCCTGGTTAATGTTTCAAAATGTGCATAATATGAAATAGTTTATATAAAAAACTGTCTGGAACTGTGAGACACATGATTGGGATAGATGCAGTTTAGGTGTACAAATGGATTTTTGGAAAGTAAAAAGGGAGCAATGGGCCTCTAAGTCATTCTCCTGTTCAGAAATACCCTGTCTCCCTGTCATGCTAACTCTCCTCCATGTTTGTTTGTGTTGTCATCATGCAAATTTCATACCTGCATCCGGGCAGTGTCACAAAATAAACGATAGAGCAAAATACAAAACCTGGTAGATCAACATAAGTGAGCAGAGGTGAACAAACAGGAAGGCATGAAACCGTAATAACATACTGTCCTAAATTTGGAATTTAATTAGTCATGTTGTCAAACACTTTCAAGGATACGTCTGGTGCACATGTCGACACTGAGCAAATGGAAATCGGCCCTTCCTCGGTTCCTGGTAAGATATATTAATTGTCATAGCAATCCATCACATGAAAGAGTACAAGTGTCATAAACAGTCATTTATTTATGGGAAATGTATTTCAGCAATATATTCTGGAATTGTCTGTGTTGTTTTATGGATGGGTCATAATTATCAGGCTTTATTTCCTAATCTAAGCAATTTGCTGCTCAATAGCTCAGAGGCAGTATGGTAGGGACTGCAATGATAAATCAGGCCAATATATACATGTACCACATGTGTTCTTCCCTCTATAATATAGATGATTACCTGCAGTGAAGTTCATCATTTAAAAAAATCTGCATGTGTCTGTTTCTAGATCCAGTGTATTGTGAGTTATTGAATCCCAATGCAAGGCTTTCGAATAAACACACAAAACCATCATGTTTCCTGTGAGGCCACGCCAACTTCAATTTTAGGACACTGCTGATATATGACAAAAGCAAATACAGCTGGGATATGAAAAAAAAGTGGATATGCATCAGGGCTATAACAGGCAGCAGAACTATAACTTATGTTCAGCCAGAAAGTACTAAAATGCAATGTGTGCAACAGGAGGTGTGTCAATATATTGTGCAAACCCATTGTCAGGAAATGGAGTGAAAAAGTTATGGCAATAAAGATTGATTTATTGAACAATTGACAAATGAATAGACACAAAGCAGATTGTGACTTCCAGACACACAGACAAGCAGAGGAATGTAGACCATAGACACAGGAACTGGTGGGCAGGAGGAGATTTCCATTGATACGGACTATTAGTCAAAAAAAGTCACTTAACTTCCAGGCAAAAATAACAGACTGACAGCTGACAGGTCCCTTCTGTCAGAATCTGTCCTACACTTCACTCACATGCCGGGAGCTGTCGTGCACACACATGTGAATCTCCTACAAGAACCAAATGCACTTATACAGCCCAGTATGTGTTATGTACACACACGCATATGAAGCCCCTTTCTCAAAGTCATTATATATTATAGAGTCTTTTATACAACAGACGGTGAGAGGTGTCTCTCAGTAATATACACACACATGCCCACACACACAGACATATGCATCATCAAAGACAGAAAATAGATAGTGGTAAGAGAGCAAGGATGAAAGAGATGTTTAAGAAATAGAGATGAACATTTTAGTGCAAATAATGTACAGTGGTGAGCAAGATATAGGTGACAAATGACAGTAGCACTGACGAAGACATATTGAAGGACAAAGCTGCAATATGCCTATGCGCAGAAATTAATTTTGGCTTGACTGTGCAAACCAGACAACACCATTGTGGGCCAAGTAAAAACGTTGGCCTCCACAAACCAGGCATAAGCGAGTGATCGTCGGCTCTGAAATATCACAATTTACTTTGTGGCCTTGCGGGACAGCGTATTCATTTCCCTTTCTGCCCGACCACCTCTCTTTCCCCCCTCTGTGTTCACGCCATGTTAGATGAATCTTTATCTGCGCAGAGTTCTGTGGAGTGTCAGGAAACAAACAATACCAGGTTGCAGCAGGTACACACACATTTGTATGCGGTGACGTGTTCCGGTGTGCTTTGAGCTAGTCTGCCTCCTCCACAGGCACACTGCCACGTTCAGTGACAGGAGGAAAGGAGGAATTAAACGTCTACAAAATAAAGAAAAGTAGAAAAGCACTCTCTCTCTCTCTCGCTCGCGCACACACGCACGCACACACGCCAAGTGTGAGTGAACGGTCACATGATACACGCTTTCAGATGTTAGTATGGACGGAGATTAAGACTGCTATGGAGCAAATACAGATCATTTTCATTTTAAACTGCTGTTTTATAATGAAGACGTAGTATTGGAGTATGGATCTAGCACTAAATCCTTGAGAAGTAAGAATAGCTGGTTTTCATTTAAATGTTCTAATATTAGTGCCAAGACATTAACAGATCCTTTGACAAAAAATATTTAAATGTTACTAAAGCTCTCAAGTTCTGACACTATGTAAATTGTCTAAATATAGAAATAAAGGAGAACTATTGGTGATTTAAATAATTTTCTTTTAAATTCGGATTGATTAAAGAGTAAATCAACAAGTTTATTCATCTGAGAAGATTTCTTTCCAATACTCGGTGCAACAAACACATTTGGGTTGGTACCAGAAAAGCGTTATGATTTTATACCCAGCTCCAGGCGAGTGTGCTGACAGAAAGCAGTGCTGAATCTCTGGCCTTCAAGAAACAAGGCCAGTCCTGTCTATCAGTCAATTAGTACAACACACACACACACAAGAACACACACAAATGAGCTATATCCATCCAATAAGCCTTCAGATCCATTTAATGTCCTGGTAGATAAACTTTTCCACTTCCCATGGAATTGTACATACGCGTGTGCGTGTGTGTGTGTGTGTGTGTGTGTGTGTATTATTATTATTACTAGTAGGAGGTGGTGATGCCCTGAGGCTGTACTTTGCTCTGATGAGATCTTGACAGCTAAGGTTTATTCCTCTGCATCACTTTCTCAATTTACCTCCCTCACCGCTTCTTCTTTTCTCTTCCATATTTAATTGCTCTTCCAATCTGTAGCTCTCAATTTCTTGTCGATCAGTTTAGTGGGCCTCGCCCCTCCATCCTCCCCTTCCGTTTCTCATTCTAAAACCCTCATTCAAATTTACTTCTTTCTTTCCTCCCTCACTTGCTGTGTCTGCTCCTTTTGCTTGCCGTCCACTTTCAGGTCCACCTTCAAGTCCTCTCATCCTTTTATATTCTCCTTCTATATCTGTAGATCTCACTCGTCCCTCCCCCTCATCTCATCTCATTTTCAGGCTCTCCCTCTGTAGCTGATTAGCAGTGTAGAGGTCAAACCATGTGAACCCTGTGAAATGAACAGCTTTACTTCTAGCCCAGCAGAGGTGTGCAAATACTGTGCGCGCACACAAACTCGCGCCTGCAGACATACACACAATTCACTGGCATTGAGGAAAAATAAATGTCTGCTTTCTTCCACTTGCTGTTATGAACTTGACAGTCATCCTTTCCTAAACTGCAGAGTGTAATCTTTCTAGAGCAGCATCTCGACTACTCTAATGCTCCGGTTTGTGTGAGTAGATATAAAGAACAAGCACCATACACACAAACTTAGATACACAAAACCATAATGACTCTGTCGAGCTGTTCTCCGATATCAAGATCGAAATGTGATTACCCTTTTCTCAAACCAAAATTAAAGCAAAGCGCGGCTCACAGACTGGTCTCCAACTGCTACGATAATACACCACAACGTGTTACAGTGATATTTGAGCCTGTAAACTCGTGCTGCACAGATATATAAATCCATTATGCCTTACAGTGTGACATTTCAAAAGGTCATGCATTAAGGTGATGATGAATTCATAGAGCCTGGGAGCAGAATGTATTGTGGTCATATGCGAGACCTACTAATGTTTTGTATTTCTGTGATCAGATCAAATAGTAGGTTGTGTTTTTTTTTATATTCATACTCCACATACAACAGCATTGTTAACGCCTGAGGAGAATTTTTACGCAACTCCTCTTAGCTTGTCTAAAGATTGTCAGACATCTGTGTCACCCTTCTTCATCAAAAAAGAGCTGAACAGAGGACAAACACTTCCATTTGCCCTCGATTCAGCTTTTCTTGGATCCTTTTTGCTTCGTTCTTTTGTCTCCATCTTTATCTGAAGTCAACACAGGCACAGAAATCATCTGAGTCATTGCTCCAAACACAGACTGATGTATATGCTGTTAATGCTGGCCCCCCACTATAAGAGGGCAGATTTCATGTGTGATTGAACAATCAGGGGGGGAATTCCCGATTCAAGCCTGATTATCTGCCAAAATGATTGTGTAATGTCAGGGGTTTACAGATATAATTACTGAGTTTCTGTAACATGTCGGTGACTGTTTTCTCTTGATAATATAATTTATGCTCAAGTATTTGCATAAAAAAACTGCTCAAAATAATGCTCAAATAATCTTCTGTGTGGTAACATGGGTGACCTGTATTTTCTTAACCTCATTTAGTGGTCAAGCAGTGGAGTTTATCCCATTAGAACAATTTCCTCTTGTTTTCTAGTTTCATGTTTGCGGGCTTTGAAGAAATGTGCACTATGAAACAGATTTGTGAAAAGACTCCCCTGCATGCTCTCACCTCTCACCTAGCCCAAATTTCAGCCATGCATAATTGATGCTTACTCACTCTTCTCCAGACACACTGATTCTTACTCTCCACCACATCCACTTACAAGGATGCTGAGGCCTTACATGAGTGGAAGTGTGTTGAGAGTACACGTGTGCGTGTGTCTGTACTCCATGTGTGTGTTCATGCATATTTCTACCCCTCTCTCTGACAGGATGGCTCAGAAACTGTCCCACAAGTGTCCTCCAGGTTCCACCTTGTGTGGCTACATGCATAGAAAGTGTAGATTGGATGCAAGCGGCTCTCAAGTCTCAAGTTGCCTCCGCAGAATGTGCAACGCATATAAAGACCCTCACACGCACCTTCACTCTTAACGATTCCGGTGGTGCACACATGGGTAAAGGTGGTGCAAACTAGTGTTGGGGAATCTTGTTTTGGTTGCACACAGATATGTGGGGAGGGAAGTGCCATCATTAAATTGCTAACTAGAATTGCCCCTCCGGTACAACCAAGTGTCTCTAATTTACCCAACACCCCTTCTGGCAAGTGTTCCTGCACTGTGTGTCATAATTCCCTGCTGGTACACCCAGGCACCCCTCACCAAGTGATCACTTGGTCATCTTAAGTGCCGCTGTGGTACACCCAGATTCCTTGGTTAGCCAGAGTGCAATTCCAGTAGTCCCTACAGGCCCTGGTAAACCAAAGTGCTGCTAAACCCGTCTGTTGCAGAGGTGCCCTTCAACTCATCTCCCTCGTCTGTACCTCATCCTTTCTATTCCCTCCTGTTTTTCTCTCTTTTCTGCATTTGAAATTCATTAGCTATGACAAAAGGAGAGAACCCAAAGCCATCACTGTCATTCACATGAGCATATACGCAGTAAATGGGGTAAAAAATGTATGTTTCTGGGAGTGGGCGCTCTCATTTGCCAGAGAAGAAATGGAAGACGAGCAAAGGGTAAGATAGACGTGGACAAAGTATGGGGTACAGATGGTAAATGAGGGAAGAAAAAGAAAATAAATTTGATTATTGGTCTTCCAAAATGAATTCAAGGCTCATCTGCACAGGGTGATGTTGGTGTTTACGGCCAAACAGCTTCGGATAAACAAACTCTGCTCTGAAAGGAGAACAACCAGACATCATCATCTGTTGTAGAGAAGGGGGGGGGTTTAAAAAAAAGACTAGAGTTACCAACTAGAATCACAATTGTATGTGAAGTTGCAGTATTCAGATGATTTTTGCAATACAGATTGTGAAAATACCTGTATTTGTGTGTACCGTCACTGCAGGAAAAAAACAAGTCAAGTCAAATTTCTCAAAAAGTTCCCATGCTTGGCTAATAAAACTGATTGTGAACAAAAAGTTGTCGTCGTGACAGTTGACAGTGACTCAAATATGGATGTTGCTGCAAAGAAGCTGCAAACTCTAAAACTTCAACCCACGGCAGCAGAAGGTCTGTGTAGTCACCCCTGTTTCAAGGTTTCAAGGTGTAATGAAATCTCCTTCAGGCATTCGTGATTTGTTGTGTCCACAAGGACGGGATCTACGTGAGGCTGCAGTGACCTTTACCTTTGACCATCAAAATCAAATCAGTTCATCCTCGAGTCCAAGTGAACATCTGTGCCACATATGAAGAAATTACTTCGAGGCTTCACAAGAGAAGGACAGAGCGATGCCTTTTGTTGGAGAAATGACAAGATCATAGAAATATCATTGTAAAGTACAATGTTAAATTACCAAAAAATAATAATGAATCAGAATTTTAAAATGTCAAAAACAGGACCTCAGTCAATGTATATGTACATTGACTGACCCACTCATGACCTTTTAATTTCAATCTTTTCTGGTCCTATTCTCCTTCCCTTCTATTATCTCATACAGATTCATATCAGACTCAGATGGTTTTTAACTGAGACAGTTTATCGCTCAATTTACCTCAAAAGCTTAGGTACCAGTCTGGGGCAACATAAAGACAGAAGGAAGGCACTAGGAGCTGATTAGTCTCACTTGCCTGAAGGTTGAAGGCTCAATGCCACACGGACTGGGAAGTTAGTGAAGCGGGCATGTGTGTGTTAAACTCTGTGCAAGACGATTTGACATTGGCGTAAAACAATGCAGTTTTCTTTTTGTGCATGTTCGTGTTAAAATGTCTGCCTGCTGTATTTGCACATCTGGTGAAGGGCCTGTTTCTGAATTGGACTGTATAACCATCAACCACTTTACCGCAGAGTGACACGTTAGTGTGTGTGTGTGTGTGTGTGTGTGTGTGTGTGTGTGTGTGTGTGTGTGTGTGTGTGTGTGTGTGTGTGTGTGTGTGTGTGTGTGTGTGTGTGTGTGTGTGTGTGTGTGTGTGTGTGTGTGTGTGTGTCCTTAATGCTAGTGTTTCTGAGTCTGTGTTTCTGACTTTCTGTTTGTGTGTTGGCCTTGGCGGTGCCAGTCAGGCATGACAGGAGGAGAGAATTATAACCCGTAGGCACAGAGGGACCTTCTCACATAACAGTGTGGTGTGCGTGTGTGTGCGTGTCTGTAGACAGTGACCTTCTCTCCAGACTAGTGTCACAGACGGTAGGTTTTGGTACCAGCCTCTGGCTTTATGGCAGCCTATGGGCAACGTATACTACTGTCTGGGGAGAGTGTTTAAATTTGAGAGTGTGAGTTGTGTGTGTGAGTGTGTGCTTGCAGACCTCCCTTACCAAACCACCCCCCTCATGGTTTTCTTTCTTGCCCTTTCACTCAGGCAAAATTTCTCCCACGTTTTTGTGTTGTTCTATGCATGTCCAAAATGCTTGAGTTTATGTTTGTCATTTCCCCCCCTCACTTATTGTCAAACAGTTTTTAATTCTGATACAGGGAAAAACAACATGGTCACTGGTCTCACATTACTGATTTAAGATATTCTCTTCACCAATTAAAAAAGAATATACATACATTTACTCTGTACTTGGGAATTACTGATGAAGGATGTGTAGTCAATCCTTCCTTCCAATACATGCCACTCTCTTCCATCCAACTACCCATCCAGCCTTTCACCCGTACAGTGGTCTATAAATACTCGACAGGCAGAGAATGCTTGAGTAATGCTAGAGGCCAGGAATCACTTACAAGGGAAAGCTAACATTACAGTCTGTGCCAATTAATGAGCTCCATGAAGTCATGGGAAAATTTGTAAAAACACAAAAGGAACTTTTAATGTCTGCATTACATCTGTGTCATAAAGTGTCTTATTGTCTGCTCGTCTACTACATCTGAATGAATATAAAGACCTTGCACTCATCGCATTCATCAGGCAATTAGTACGAGCTCACAGCACAGTCTCCTACTTCCTAACTAACGTTCATTGAATCCAATTCTCAGAGTGCATATGTTCATATAACACATTTTATTTCAAATTCAAGCCTCTCTGTGGGGGAGGTTTGCTTTGTATTCAGCTCCAGTCATGCAAAACCTCTCCTACATACATATGCACAGATGCTCTGTTATAGTCTCTCTCTCTCTCTCTGAGCCTCCATAGGCCCAATTAGAAAGCCATGATTACTGACAGACAGGAATGAGTGGATGGAATTGAAAACAGTATCCCTTTTTTAAACCCACATTTGATATTTCATTGCATTAACATCCCTAAACATGACACTTGTAGGAGGGAGATAAAAGCAGAGGAGTGGGGAACATAGAGGAAAGAGGAAGAGGGAGCGGAGGAAAGAAGACATGTTGGAGAGAGGAAGAGTGAGGTGGTCAATTTAGTTAATTTAGCAAAAGCACAAAAGCCATTAAAATGAATGCACTAATTGTATAATTCATCCCTCTCACGAACACAAATGGAAATATTTTTTAAAATATGAATAACCCGTCAAACCTCAAGACAGTGGACATGAGACATTACATGTGTCTAATTACTTGAAGAGGCAAAACTAGCACCATAACTAAAAAATAACTAATTCTGAATTTAAAATGAAGGGAAGGTAATGAGTTGAAACTGAAATGACCCTGAAGTAGACTGTACTATACCAGACAGAGGTGAGGCTGAGGTTGCAGCTAATTGGAAATTTTAAGTGGATTAATATGTTGGTTGTGGCGACTCGCTCCACCTGCTGCTGCTGCTGCTCTACACATTCACATGCACACACAACCCTCGCTGTCTCTGGCTGCCAGAAAACTGCTGTGGCAGCAGAAACCTGACAGGGGCTCAACTTGACACATTTTCCCCTTTCTTTTTCTCTCCATGTCTTTCTCTAAGGAATATGCACACAAACACTGAACTGCCCACCAAAATCCTCTGTATATATGTGTCTGTGTTCATCTCAATGTTTCATTCTTTCCCATTATGCCAAAGTGTGTGTGTGTGCGTGCGTGCGTGCGTGCGAGAGAGAGAGAGATATACCCAGAGAGGCATACCTCACGGTGGTTTGTTATCACCAATGGCCTGCTAAATGAATCAGAGCCCCTCAGGCCTCTTGACCAGACCACACACACACACACACATCATGTTTCACAATATTGCAGAGGCATCACTCACTTGGTCAAACAGACCCAACAGCACCCCGTGGAGAAATATTGAGACCAGGTGAGAAATATCCAACACACACTCCAATACAAATACACAAACGGACACACGTACATGAGTACAAAGCAAAACACGCAAAGCTTGTTTGTGTGTGTGTGTGTGTGTGTGTGTGTGTGTGTGTGTGTGTCCATGCAATGTAGAAGAGTAAATTCTTGTTCAATTTCAGGCACACGCTCAAAAACACACTGACATATATGAAAGCACACACACCTATTTTCCCCCCAAAGAGTCAAATCCTATTCAAACATCCTCACTCTCGTAAAGTACATTGTTTGATATCACAAACACTCAAAACACCTTTGGTCCCGATATGCCCGTGTGCGAGTGCGCGCACGCGCACACTCGCAAGCACACACACACACTCGCAAGCGCGCACACACACTCGCAAGCGCGCACACACACTCGCAAGCGCGCAAGCGCGCACGCACGCACGCACGCACGCACGCACACACACACACACACACACACACACACACACACACACACACACACACACACACACACACACACACACACACACACACACACACACACACACACACACACACACACACACACACACACACACACACACACACACACACACACAGTCAAACCGTATTCCTCCTTCAGAGATTGACGTCTAGATCAACTAAGGATGAACATGTCGCATGCATATTAAAAAAGAGGAAGTTACAGTGTTTCTATTCTTTGAATCACTTTCTGGCAGACACACTGAATGTGTAAGCCTCAGAGCAAAACCATAAAACACACGTCTTGCTTCTGAAACATGAATTTCTCTTTAGCAAGCCAACTCGCTTGCCCCAATGGGGGAGAAAAAAGTTCGGAGCATGTCTGCTTCTTCGGAAAAAAAAAATAGGAAATTTCAGTTCTATTTTTATGTCAATCTGTGTGTTTGTTGCCTAAAATAAATAACATTAACCTGACAGCAGCACAGTGGTAGGTAAGTAATGGTGGAGAGAGCTTAAATATACCAGGTACTGCCAATTATTAAAAATAAAAGAGGTACATCTCAGTTTTGACTTTTTGACCTTAGTCAATAAGCCTTTCATTCAACTGCGTTTGTTTTATGAGCTTCAATGTTAGGCATGTTGTAGAAACTTTGTCACAGAACATTGGGCTTAGAAAAACTCTAAATAAACATTTAACCTTGACTTAATTAGTTTTCGGCTCCTGAGCAGGAAGTGTTCATCTTTGTCTTTCAGTTTCTTCAATCCTCAGCTGCAGTTTTAAAACAGCAGACAAACACGTAACATGTGTAGCATGTAGCTGTGGTTGTGTGTGTGTGTGTGTGTGTGTCTAGGAGTGTGAGTGAGTGAAAAATATTTTTTTGTGCATAAACCTTGGCAGGTGTCCAGCTCCACTTGGACGGAGCTCAGTGAGAGAAGGGAAAGACTTGTCTTGTCTTAGCGGTTAAATCCCCTCTGAGACGGCGAGTGAAACACGCTCCAAGAGTTTTATGTATTGTTGTGAAGCTGCCTTTTTATGGAGTTAAGCAGTGTTAAGCACCCCAAAAGGCTTCCTCAATCGCCTCGCCAACAGGTATTATAATACACAGGCTAGAGTTCACTGACAGACCATCAGCAGAAAAGGCTGTGTCAACTGTTTGCAGAGGATTAGGCAAATAGCATTAAACAGAATTATGTATGCTGGTTGAACAACGCATCTAATTAGCAATACCTGCGTTGTGTGCAAATTCAATTGTTTATAGATAATTAACTACATTTCAATTCCAGAGAGGTGTAAATGCATTTTAAATTCATTTTATGAATAAATAAATAGCCCTACAGACACCTGGACAGGTGTAAAATATTTTTCATTTAAGCTATAGGTGTGAGAGAGAGGATGTAAGTGTTTAGCCTTGAGTCACTGTCAGAGATATTCTATGAGAAGGTCGAGGCTGACAAAGGGAGAGACACTGGCACAAGGGGGATTTGAAACTAACAATCACGCCAGGACACAATCGTATGTAACACTGGGCAACAGGGCATCAGCAACTTGATGACGTCAAGAGTGAGTTTGTAATCATGATGTCACCAGTCCAAAGTTTCAGAGCAGCTGGTAGCATACAGTATGAAAGAATATTATATCACATAACAGTCAGAACCAAAAACAGACAGAAGAGACTGAGAAAACTAGATTGCCATAAATTGCCTTGAAAGCCAGTGTACGATGAACTGACGTCAAGCGAACAGGAAGAATATAGCCCTAAATTATAATCAAATGAGCAAGGCACTGAAATCAGAGCTTAGTCTAATAAAAATGATGATGACAGGCACTTCTGATTGAACTTTGCAGAAATAATATGAGTCAAGGTGAATTCTGGAGACAAGAGAAAGAGAGAGAGTAAGGGGAATTGTAGAGACATCCATGTTTTCTTTCATGCATGCAACGCAGTACATCAAATTCCTCATCACAAACGTGCCTTTCTTAAAGAGACAGGGGATCACCAAACGAGATTGTCTGATTCAAACTTTCATGGCAACGTCATCAAACAGTGGTTGAGATATTTCAGACAGCTCGTGTAAAGCTGTGGTGTCAGTCAAACACGGTGTACACCGTGTTCCAGTGCAGTTGTTTCTGTTGCTTTTCATCACCGTGTGACATTTGACAATGTCCTCATTCTTTAGCCTGATTTTCACATTCAACATGAAAAGGGGTGATGGGAGGAGAAACAGTGGAGAAAACGCTGCTCAATGAACACCAGGTCTGTTTTGAAATGCAAATGGATGAAAACACTTATTAATACGTGTGATAACTTTATAAATAGGGTGCGACTGTATGTTTATAAACAGCAGTCCGGCCTTCTCATGTGGATGGAAGTAACGTTGGACCGTTCATATGTACATCTCCTCTTTGTTCATCATGTAAACATGGGACAGACTTACCACCACTTTTACCTAACCTCCCTCTTCTTCTGTTTCTTCCCTTTTCCTGTGCACAAGCATGAACGCTGCCCGTGGCAGGAGTTTTTCAGCGTGCACAAAGATCAGACAGATAGTGGACCGTGAGGAGATATTCACTGAATTTGACATGATGTGTACTGGATTAGATTCAGCGAGTGTACCTTAAAGTTAGCTTCTGCACACAGCCACTGATGTGAATCTGTTTCCATCCTTTTTTCTCCAGACTGGCTTCTCTGCTCCAGCTCCTTTACTCTGCTTCCCCCTCTGCTCTACACAAAGGCCAGTGTGAACTAATCATACAAATTGTAATTAATTGCAATAGGGTCAGCTAAATGCTCTCCTGGTACTATGTTTTTATTTAATTAAATTTAATTTGCAGTCATTGTTTTGAGATTATCCACATCAACAGCTGACACACTAGAGTTGGATTTATTCAAATCAGAAACCAAATCAAAGTCACACTCAATGGGCCTTCAACATTTTGCATTGTCAAAAAAACTACATAATCAATCATGTAAAACATGGAAGAAAAAAAAGGCAAACCACAGACCTTACAGAGACGGAGCACTTTTTGTCTCTTTGCGTTACTCTCTAGCTGCTCCGTGACAGACAAGAGGGAACACATCAAAGCTCTTTCTAAATGTCATCCTAATTATCACAGACGTTATGCTGAAATATCAAAAAAACATCCCAAAATACCAAAGCCTCAAGTATACTCTCATCATGTAATCCCTTAACCTGGAGGTGAGTCAGGCTATCTGTGTGTGTGAGATTCACTGTGAGTCACATCCGACAATCAGCAGCGATTACCACAAACTTTACTGACTTCAAAGAATAACTAGTTCGAGGACAACTTGTACCAGAACTAAAAGTGGTGTATTTTTGACACAATGATTACAGGTGGGCTCGCTTCTTACATACTGCTACGATGCATCTACTACCACTACAGCAACTAGGATTATTTCTAGTCCTGGTGCCACTGTTATAATGTTCACTGCGAGTACTACACTGCTCCTCCTTAGTACAACACCTTTTCTTTAATCCTTGTAACAACAGAAAGTGCTGCAGCAAAACAAAGGGTTCACCTTCACCCCCTTTATTCACAGACAAATGGTTTCTTGTATAAAGTATGGTTATCTATGGCAATATTCTTCAAAAAAGTAAAAAGGGGGGGAGACATATCATGTGAAGCATTAACAACTTCATGACTGTGCCCAGAATCATTCACATTTCACTATATGGTCCACTACAGTGAGTTTGCCAT
Source organism: Scophthalmus maximus (assembly GCF_022379125.1). Taxonomy (NCBI): domain Eukaryota; kingdom Metazoa; phylum Chordata; class Actinopteri; order Pleuronectiformes; family Scophthalmidae; genus Scophthalmus; species Scophthalmus maximus. The sequence continues at coordinate 16,944,282 of NC_061526.1, read as the reverse complement.
ACATACATAGTGAGAATGTGTTGTGCACATGTCAACTGAGAATTTATTATACCATCTAGTGGACTTAAATTATCCCACAAAGCATTGTAAAGAGCTCAGAGCTAAACATCATTAAGCATCGTGCAGACAAGGAAAGAAGGTACATTTAGATGACTGTTCAAAGAGATTTATGACCTGTGTATCCTCTGAAATTGTTCTTAGTTTTGCCATGTGACACACGACAGTGTGTTTTTTTCTATATAGAATTCCCCTTACAAAGTGAATAGTAGATGAGGATTTTTTTCACATAACATATCTTGACATCTCATACACAAACATCTGCATTTTTTTCCTGTGCTGGCACTGGGACACTTGATAAAGCAGAGCCATCATTAGTGCTGTGAGTCATACCTGTGCTTTCCCTGCTACGATAAGTTCCAATGTATGAGTGAAAGCTGTATTGCGCGACTACCTCCGCCCACCTTCAACCACAGCAGAGGTCTAATCTGCTGACTGACTCAGCTGCGGGCCTTTCCCTCAGACGCCAAACTGCAAACGGAAGTTCATAATGTTTCTGATTACTACTGTGTGTAAACATATGAATGCAACAGGCTTATGTTTCATTCATTATATGTGACTAAGCATGTAATTTAGGATTAATGTCACTGATTGTGCATTGAAACCAGGGGACCAAAGCACAGCTGCACCTACAGCACTGTTGATGTTAAGAAACGTCATTGACGGACTAATGAGGTTAATATATGAATGTGGAGTTCAATAATTCACCTGTGAAACTGGTGGATTGTGACGCATGACGTTTTTGGAAAGTTTCGGAAACAATTTAAGCTTTTTCCTCTGGATTCATTAAAAAAGGCAACAGTGTGGGAGACGGCCGCAATGAGTTTGGTTTTCCAACAAAGATACAATAAGACATCGACTGACTTTTATCCCATGGTGATCTATTCCGTCACACTATTGACCACCATTGATGTAGCTCTCTACCCGTATAATAGCATATTATATTAATAATACTAATATGAATATAGATTAAATAATAGCACTGTGTAACTGGCTGCACCGCACAGTTAAATGCACCACCTAGCAGCACTGCATCTGAACTGCCCTCCGACTGTGCAGGCAGGAAGACGAGCAGTGTGGACCTGAATGTCATCTGTTGGATTCACTAATGACTAAAACTGTTCTTTCGCTGGATCCGGGAGCTGTGTGCAAGGAAACGTGCACATGCTCGGCCAGCTGCTGTACACAGGAAGCTCACATACATTTTCCAGATTCCAGTTTCAGCTACTTTAAATAGGCGGGAGAGAATAATAAATGACATGAATAGCCAAGTCACAGATCCTCCTCAGTTATTTCATGGTGAGCATGTTAGCAGCCCTCTAATGTCCATTACCAAGAAAGACGTGTGTGTGTGTGTGTGTGTGTGTGTGTGATTTTGGGAGGGAGAGGAAAAGTGAGTGCATGGGGCTAATCAATAGTCTAAAGTCTTAGCCACACCGGCCTCTTACTAGCTCCCTCTGCTTCACTCACCTCTTCCACTCCATGTTCCCCCTCTCCTTCCCTCCAGCGCTACATTACCACAGGTACACAAAATAGCCGATAATTTGGGGATGTGGAGAGAGTGGGAGAGGAAAAAGAGATGAAAAGGGTGAAAGTGTGAAAGAGGAGAGAGGGTTGAGAGGAGTGTCAAGAGTGTTAAGTTTGGGATGAAAAGAGGGATTGAAGGATGTGAAGGGAGAAATGACTAAGGGGGGGGGGTGATTAAATGGTGAGACAGAGGGGAAAAGCAACCCTGGAGAGAAAGAGAGAAAGATGAAGGGATGCAGGGTGTTGAGTTTGAGTTAGATCCAGGGGAGGAGAGAGATAAAATGAGGGCTTCATAGTGAGAGGTGAGAGGTCACACTCTCCTCTGGCAGAGCTGTGGTTATTCCAAAATTCTCTCTCTCTCTCTCTCTCTCTCTCTCTCTCTCTCTCTCTCTCTCTCTCTCTTTTTTCCTCAATGATCTTCCACTCCTCTTTTATCCTCATCTCTCCTTCTGTTTCATTCTCCCTCTCCCTCCTCCCTGTGTCCTCCCTCACTACTTTCCCTCTCTCATCCTCTATGCATAATTCAAGCTGAGATTCCAGCATGACGGGCGTGGCCATTAAAAATACATGGGGACGCTGCGCCGAGGCCGTTTAGTGCTGCCTTACCTCAGAGGAGCAGCACCACCGGCTAGGGCAGCAAAGGCAGAGCAAGGGAGGGAAGAGCAGGGGGGAGGGAGGGAGGGAGGGAGGGAGGATGGAGATACAGAAGAGGAAAAGCCTATAAGCTTTAGAAAAGAAGGGAAAGGGAAAAGCTGGTAAAGGTGAAGTTGTATTATACTTTCCTTTCAGCAAATATTCGCTCATATTCACTTTAATTGAAGCCCTGAAGACAAACAAATCCAACCATGTGCTTCTTGTTTGACTGCTCTCCACCTGGCATCAGCAAACACGCAGGTCAGAGTCAACTTTGTCTAACTTGGACATGTGCATGGTTGGCCAACAGAAAAATGGAGAAGCCATTACAACTTTTTCAATATTTATGGAACACGCGTTGGGCGATGTCCGACAATTTGAAATATGTTGATGTGAAACATCACGACAGATAATGACAATGGGTGACAGACAAAGACCTGCCCCTTCTTTGCCTCTGAATGAGGCATTTTTTGTTCATGGACAGCTGACTTAATTCATAATGCTATATAATGAAAATAAATGACCTACAATTCCCAAAACTCAATTGACACAGTACAAGGGCCTGTCCATATCACCAACCACAAATTTCACAAACTCAATTTCTGGCTCTTAACTCTGTAGTTCAGTTCTTTTTGTTCAAAGGTCGTGTCCAATTTATCCGAGATCCTTGGTGTCAGTATCCTCTCTGGCCCATGCACTTTAAAAAGATCACACAGCAGCTTTAACCCTTCATTTTAATAACATCAACAATAACCGAGGGGACTATGTCACTCAGCTGAAAAGACAAAAGGCATTTGTCTTTTGATGACTACACAGACCAAACTAGAAGCATTCATAGCCATACCCAAACTTCAAATCTCTATAGGCCTTTTAGTGTCACTGATTCAAAAGTGAAACTGAAGCAGCTAAATGGAATTCAGTTGGTTGGTCTTTGGAATCTTATCAGACACCAAAACACTGCTTAGTGGTTTACACTGCTATCAGACATGAATTAACAACACCTCCAAATGATCAAAACAACAATTATTTAATTCACTTCCGTGACAAATTAGTGCCAGACCTTTTTTTTACAACCTTGCAATCACTTGGATTCATAACGGGCCTGTATTCTTTCCACGCAGTGCTAATGTCAATTTGAAAACAACATGTGGATTGCTGGAAGACGGGGAGGAGAGGAGAGGGAGTGTAAGAAGGAGAGAGGAGAATCACAGGAGAATGTTGCTGGGGGGCAATGAATGTGGATTAAGGCAGGGAGAAAGAAATATTTTCTGTCTTTCTCCTTCTTGACCTCAAGCTTAGGGGGGTAATTGGCAAAAACCTGCGAGTAATGCAGTCTATCTTTCTCCCTCTCTCTCTCTCTTAAATACACAAAAACAAACATGCTAATACTCCCAACTCTCAGTAGAACAATCCCACACGGGAGCAACAGCCCAATATAAACAGAGAACATGAACCAATATGCCATAAATAAGCTCCAATTTTACTCCCCATCAATCAATGAATCGATGAAATCGATTACTGACATTTGAATACACAAACAGATGGAAGGCATGGGAACACAGTAACTGTGTGTGACAGAACCAGAATGAGGAAGATTGTCATTTCCAGCATATGCCATGATCTATATAAATCTCCAAAAGGAGGAAATCTATTTTAACCGCACACATGCACATGCATGCTGTCAACGTGCACACACAGATGTTTTTTGCAAGAAGACATTGTCTGTTTCTGCTAATGTTCTTTCCATGTTTTTCGCCTTTTTCCTTTCATTAATAATACGCTGCTGCTAATAACATGGTCAGAAAAAGGGTTGCAGGAGATAGTGAGCAGACAAGGAAACAGCAGCAGCAGAAGGAGAGAGAGAAATTGAGGCATGCCAAGAGCAGCAGAGCAGCGATGTGGAAACACCAAACACTTAACATCGTTTTTCCTTCTTCCTCCCACCTGTTCTCTCTGATCTAATGTAACATCACAGCGAAATGTAAAAACACCTCGTGCAAACCACTTTTTCCCACTCAAATCTTCCGCCGCTCGTCTGAACTCTTTCCCTCTGACGATTACCATTTTACTGCCTCTGTTACTCTTATCCATCACCTTTACTGTCTTGCTTCTGTCTGTCTGTCTGTCACTTTCTACTGTCCGTGGGATGGAAAAGAAGCAGAACCAAAACAACAACGAAAAGTAAAAGGGAAGGTGGATGAGAGGAAACAACATAGTGACACTACAGTGGACTAAAAACAGATTAGGAGGCAAATCTGAATAATAATGAGGAGACAGAAAATGTGAAAAGCTTCACACCATTTTATCTCCATTATTTGTTTTATAGCTTTCATTCCAACCATTCTTACCCGATGTTCACTGCTCCGTATCAAACATACACAGGATATCTTCTTGAATTTTAGCTCTACAGCAGCAACCACTTATTTAAAATGTGTACTTTTAATTTGTATTTTTGTACAAATTTGTTTCTCTAAAATGGTATGAACAAGTATCATTCAGGAACTGGTTCCAAAGTCAAAGTATATCTGTACTGGTATTGAAGATTTTTGAATGCCCCTCGTTCCTTTACATTTCAGTAATAACAAATGTAACAACCAACAAGAACATTTGGTCTTTTCCAACAACAGAAACACACCTAGCAGACAAAACAGCAAGTCAATACATTTGGACTGGAGGTAACAGATTCAACAGAATCCCTGTTTCCCTATTTCAAACAACTTCCCTGGTAATTTTCAGGCTGCCACCAACTTTAACACCTGTATAGCAGCACTGTTCCCTGTGTTTGTGTGTGTGTGTGTGCGTGCGTGCGTGCGTGCGTGCGCATTCTAACAGGACTGAAAGATGACCCAAACAGTTTTGTCACCTATAACACAGCACTGAGCCAATATGCCACAGTCCCCTCAGTCAGGACGTTGTCACGAGTTAGTGTTTTTGAGATGCCGACCTCGCTAGTGGGCCACACAGTCATTCTCCAAGGTTCAGATTAAATGAAATAAGCTAAAACAACAGAAAAGACAAATGGGCACACAGATCTGCACACGCCATTAAAAGCTAAGCCAGGGGCCTGACGGAGAACAGCTGACTTGGTGGAGGTGCCAGTTCAATTATCTCTTGAGCTACGCATGAAGTTAGACAGCAGTGAGGCTCAGAAGCAACGTAGGACACATCACCTGAGAAACAGGACATGAAGTGGGAGAAGAGGTTATTTTACCAAAGCTAACAAATGAGGATTGTTTAGTGCCGTTCCACTGTGGAGAGATAGAAAATGACACACTGCATACCATTTGTGTGTTGACATTTGTATATTTCTTGCAAAGATTTTAAGTTTGCAATGATATAAAAGAGAAAAGCAGCAAATCCTTATGTTTCTGAAGCTTCATTAAGTACATATTTGGCTTTTTTAATTTTGCGAGTGGAGAAATTATTAAATACAAAACACAACTGTTGCTGATCATTTCTATTAAATCGATCTCTACTGTGATACATGTACACATCAGTACTCAAAACTGAAAAGACACTTGAGTTTATACTCTCCAGATAAATATCACTGCATGTATCAGATACATGACTTACTTACTGCATATTCCACACACAACCAAGACCAGGGTGGAAAAATACTCTAAACCAACAAGCACAACCTCTGCATAGGCACATTCAGTCACAAATCACAACATCATCCAATACATACAGAACTGGAGACAGTCCAAACTATTGGGCTTATTAATAAGTGAAGAAAACGTTGTATGAAGCCAATATATATATATATATATATATATATATATATATATATATATATATATATATATATATATATATATAAAGCCAATACATAAAGCCAATATCAGTGAGTACATAGCAAGGAGCTAACTGTCAGACGGTGAACCACCTGGAAAGACACGAGTTGTTTAGAAACTGACAGACAGACGCGATATTTCACTCACATGATTTGATGTCGAAGTCTCTGGTCTCTTCCACGCAGTTGAAAATATTTATAGCCAATCCATCGGCGACGTGGTGACGTGGCACGGCGCGTGTCGCTGTTGTTGTTGATGTTGTTGTTGTTGACGACACACCTGCATCACTGCTAGGTGGCTAGCTAGCTAGCTAGCTAGCTAACTCGTCTCGCATTAGCCACAGTGGGACAGGGACCATTGGCTTTCCGTTAACTTTCTCAGCGTTTACAATTTTAAAAAAAAAAAAAATATATATATATATATATACGTCAACTTTTCCCTGTTCGTGAAGAAACGCCGGAGGTGCGCGGGTCGCGCGCACCCGACCCGTGACCGAGGTCTCTCCTCCGTCAGCGGACCGAGGTGTGCTCCGGTGGGGAATGATCGGCAGCCAATCAGAGCCTCGAACTCGCTCAACGGTAAATTAAACAATGGTCATTTATGCTGAAGTGAAAACACCTGCGATCACTGCAATGAAAGTGCCCCCGCACCTGTGATTTCAAATTTAAAGGGATAGTTCAGGGATTTTTGAAGTGGGGTCGTATGAGTTACTTTTGCATGGTTAATATGTTACCTTATGGAGATGGTGATCGGTGATGTCGCTTAACGGACTGTTGCAGAGGGGACCACCGAAACACATTTTAAAAGGTTACCTGCATATATATATATATATATATATATATATATATATATATATATCTGTTCAATTGTTCGCTAAAGGACGTATTTTTTTTAGCCGTTTTAGTTTGCACTTTTTTTTCAAGCGTACTTCGGCCATGAATTTACTGCTTAATGACATCGCTGATCACCATCTCCATAAGGTAGCATATTATTAAATATGCATAGGTAACTCATACAACCCCACTTCAAAATCACTGAACTATCCCTTTAAGACATTACTGCATGAAGAGGGTTCCTAAATAGAACTGATACTTCTTCAGTATCGGCAAGAATAACACATTCAGCAAAAACTTGGGGAGGTCAAAGACACCACAACAGAAAGTGACTGCAAAAATGTCATCCATCAATTTCCCCTTTCATAGTCTTCGCTCCAATACAAAGTACAAACTCATTTGTACATTGTAACATGACTGCAACCCCATTTGCTTTACTCCAGATATCACGCTGTAAAGTTTTGGAGCCGCACTCCTCCCTGTTCCCCTCCCTCGCTCGCTTTCTTCCCCTCCTTGTCCAGTTCATTTATTTCAAATGAGAGAGTCCATTACCGCGGCATCATCCCAACGCAGATCCGCTGTCTTCCAAAAGCAAGCGGTGAAGTGATGCGTGCGGAAGACACTCCATCGGGGGAACCGAAGTTACGACAGAAACTCATGTCGGGACGACAGCCAAGTGCTTGAACCGTGTTGTCCTTTTTACGGAGCAAGGCACACTATATGGCATTTAAGCCCCTTAATACACACGCAATTGAGGCCTCCGTGACACAAGATACAGGCAAACACAGATGGCCAAAATTATAATCCAATTTATTATTATTATTTTATTCCTTTCAGGCGATAATTATCTAAACCTTTTGCGTCGTTTCTGCTGCAGCCAAGCTCTCTCGCTCTCATTTTTTCACCGTGGACAGTTTGCCTTGTCGAACAGGGGTGTGACCAATGGCACGAGTGACGTGTGCGTGTGCCAGGGGTCCGGGTATTGTGCATGCTGGCTCGCTGGCGTCGCCACCCGGCTGCTCCACATTCGCCCATGATTGTTGGCTCGGAAAGCCAAAGCACTGGCACAGGTCCTGTAAATCACACCGGGCCTCATCCTTTCACCCCAGAAACATGCCTGTTTTGGTCTCAGGGATGGATATAGAGGAGAGAAAATATTACCAGGGAGGGTTAGCGAACAGGCCCGTCTCTCAGCGGTCGTGGCATAACAGGAAAAAATTAGGATGTGACAAATCACATTAACGTTGGTTGCGTTTAATTTGTGTCGTGAATTTCGTTCACTTTAATGTTATTAGTTACACCAGTGTGCGACAAGCCCAGATTCCCACTGTGAAGAAAAATGAGTAAAGAACAGCATGTGTCATAAATATATCGTCCGGCTGTGATGTGTGAAAGCATCGCTCAGAGAGCAGATAGAATCTCACTCCATTTTAATGTGCTCTACAGGTCCTTCTCGATAAACACTCACGTGAAGATACTACACACAGACAGAGTCTATCTCACTCGCTCCATCTTTATCTCTCACACACACACACACACATTCAATTAGTACTTCAGTAAACCTTCTCACACAGGCAGGCGCACACATACTCACATCTGTGGTCAAGTAAATAAATCCACACATTAACACGGTCAGCAGTTTCACTAAACACATTTTTTAATGACTTGATCAGAGATCCTGATTAAACTTTAAATTACCTTCCTGTCTTATCAATTACCAAAACTGTGGAGATTTTTTTTAGATTTCTTCACTGTCTGTGTAGATTTAGGGGAGAAATTGGGATTTGGTGCTATGCCATAAAATCATAAAAGCACATTTTACACCTGGAAAATGTGTCTATTGAACTTTGCTGCCTGTCATTTCCCAAGTCAGATCAGAAGGATTTGCCCTATTCAACAAATCCAATTTACTCTTACATACTGTACGGCTCTTATTTTGTAAATGAATCACAACAAGGCAACACTTAACGAATGAAAGTAATAAATAATTTCAGACAATTAGGTCTCCCTTCACTAACCATTTGCTCATTAAAGTCTGCCTTCGTTAGTCGAGGTTGGACGATCGCGTCCTGCGCGTTGTGAAGAGTGAAGCAATGCGCACACACACACACACGCACACACACACACACACCAGCCCAGACACAAACAAGGAGCCGCTCACGTGCACGAGTCGGCACGAAACGGAGACCCTCTCATGTCCTAATGAGTTTTTCTGCTTGCTGTTCAGTGTGCTCTCTGGCTTCATTATCATCGCCCTCTTAATGCATAATGCCTCCATGAAAGAAATCAACACCACATCATTACACTCTGGAGGATGCCACAGTCTCTCCTTCTCACTTCTCCTGTGTTTTTACCCCTCTGACTTTTCCCTTCTGTATCTTCGTCCCATTGTCTTCACGTTAACCTTCATCTAATTAATTGTCGTCTCTCTTGTTCTGCCTTATTTCCTCTCTCTGTTCCATCTCCCTGCTTCTCTCAGGGTCTCCTTCACACTCTTTCCTCTGTCCGCTGTCTGCCCTGTCATTATTTCATCACACAGTCTGCTTGATTAGGACAAGGCTGCGGACGGAACTCCGCCTGACCTTGAGAATTAATAGCAAATCCGCCAGGAATTGCGTCGGAATTGGCCCTTTGAACAAAATGACCACGTTTCCTGTTAATTGCATTTTAATGTTGTCATCCTTTGCGGCGCCGAACGCCGAAATGATTTGTAATTCAGAGGCAGCCGCTGTGCATGAAAAGGAGATTGTTCTAGTGTGGCTTTGAAGTGCCCAAAAGCTCCAGCCGGCTCTACGTTCCGAGGGTTTCTGCAAACATTTTGCCGCCGCTAATTTGAAGCGAGTGTGTGAATGTAGTTGCACGCGTGTTTGGTGACATACTGTGCACGTAGAAAGATGAGGATGCATATTTGTACTGTATATACTTTCATTCTCTGTGCCTCCTGGGAGTGTGTGTGTGTGGGGGGGTTCATGTCACATGTGATATGGTGCAGAAATCCACTTCAAACAATAAAGAGAGCAGTGCTCAGGAAAGCAATCATGGTGGCGGCAATACACAGGCAGCTGAATATATCAGCGATATCACGCGGTGCAGCAGTTAATTCCCAGACAGACAGAGAGGACAGGAGGCTGCGGCTGAGTTATGGAAGCAGTTGGAAGGCTATGCCACTATTCTTCATACTGGCGCGTATGGGTAGACACGTATGCACATGTAAAACATACTTTACTGAGATGAAAACCCTTGAGTTGTTGCACATTCTCTCTACACACACACACACACACACACACACACACACACACACACACACACACACACACACACACACACACACACACACACACACACACACACACACACACACACACACACACACACACACACACACACACACACACACATTGCCCATGCACAGCTAGAGGCACATGAGGAACTATGGGGAGGGGGCGTGGGAAAAGCCTCTGCTTCTGACCCTGGCCTCGAAACACAACTTCACACAACTTCATACAGCAGAGACACTACTGTCTACTCAAAGAAAACAAGTGTGTTTTGTGTGTGTGTTTGTCTTTGTGTGTGTGTGTGTGTGTGTGTGTGTGTGTGTGTGTGTGTGTGTGTGTGTGTGTGTGTGTGTGTTTGCGTGTGTTTGAAAGCCTCAAGCAGAAGGAAGTGGAACTGAGGCTGATTGAATGCACGGTAGAGACTTCAATGTGTGTGTGTGTGCGTGTGTGTGTGTGTGTGTGTGTGTGTGCCTGTGTTGTGTGTGTGTGCATAAAAGCAGTGTTTCCTAAATTCCCCGCAGCAAAGTCATTCCATTTGCTCTCACCAGGGGACAGCCACCACTTATCAATTTATGAATTGAATTTCATTTTCAGCTTCCGACACGCAGCGTGTGGGTGTCGCTGAGTGAAAGGCGCCTTTCAATTCATTGTAAGACAGTGAGGACTTCCTTGCAAAAGAGCAGACAAAGACCCACACACACACACAAGCGCACGCACGCACGCACGCACACACACGCACAAACACACACACGCGCACACAAAGTGAGAGAATCCATTAGTGATAAGATTGATGTGAAGGCAACTATCACCTCCGCCCTCTTAAAAAAGAAACACCATTTGTCATCGCAGCCATAGCTGATGCTGTTTAGCCGTAGCTTTTGGTGTTCATACAGTGTGTGTGTGTGTGTGTGTGTAATTAGGTTTTCCAGTACAAATATTGGGTAATGCTCTGTTAGCTGTGGCCAAGGTTTGCCTCAAGGTAGTTTTGGAGGTGACCTGAAGTCTCAGGGGTTCAGCGATCCATAATGCCGCTGTAATTACCAGCCATGCACAAACACAATCAATATTCGGGGGACGAAGCACGTGGTTTCTGAAGAGGAGCGAGAAATAAAGACAACATAGAAAGAGAAAAAACGTCTTGACACATTAGACCCAAAGTAAACAGCTGCTTTTTCACACGCCCCGGAACAGCTGGAACGATTATTATTTAAAAGAGAGGTCTGTTCTGTACAATACAAACCTGAGGCTTGCGTTGCAGATTTCAATGATCAGTTACATGATCACAATTAAATAAACACGATAACCTTTCAGAAACTGTTTGCTGAACCATCCCGGCCATCAACACAGCTGTTCCAGTGCAATGGGGAATTATGACCAACAATTTATGGTTATGTCATTTTGTTTTTTTAATCTCCCAATAGTTTGGATCAAGGTTTCCCGACCTAATCAGATTGTGATCCTGTTGAACAAAACTACATTTCAAAGCCTCATTCGGTTTTCCTGGAATATTCAAATCATTTTAGAGGCCAGCAGAGGTAAGAAGAAAAAAAACCCTCCATAATTTCTCAGCTATCTCATGACACCACCTGGGCATCCTGACTCGGTTGGGCTCCTACATAATCTGCCGCAACTGTTTCTGTAATTTGCACGGCCCTTCATCTCTTGCCTGGTGTGTCTTTAACTTTTGGTTTGACGTTTTCAATGTAATCATAACGAACAGAAATTGTAGCCAAAACTAAGAAAATAAGACCTGCAGTCATCTTGGTGTCTTCACACGAGCCCCATTTTCTCTTTCGTTCTTTTTATAAACTAAATTCCATTGGAACTCCCTCTGAAATCCGCCGCTGCAACGTCCTGGTATCCCCATAAGGATTAACAAAGTTTCATCTTATTATATCTACTGTCACCCACCCCCCCCACCCCCCCCCCCCCCCCCCCCCCCCCCGCATCCCCCGGTCCTCTCTGTATCATTCCACAAAGCAGCAACGGTTTTAAAGATAATCTTCAAAAGAGGAGCCAAACAAAAGAAACACCAACAACTTTTGTTCGACATGATTTCTCTACGTTATGACTGTCAGCGCTCGGCTCCCTCTGTGGCATGAGCCTGGTGGAGGGAGAGAGGGGGAAAAGCAGCTGTTTTCTTGGGGATTTGGACGTGGAATATTTCACACAATCTGTTGTTTGAATCTCCTTTGTCTGCTGCTAGATTAAAAGACACACACACACACACGCACACACACACTCTCTCTCTCTCTGCGCTTTACTTGCTTTCTGAGCCCCTTGTGTTGAGTGGGCGGCTATAGCTGTGACTGGCACTGTCAGATTAGACCATTTAAAGGACATATGTTTATTGAGGAGTGTGTGTGTGTGTCTGTGTGTGTGTGTGTGTGTGTGTGTGTGTGTGTGTGTGTGTGTGTGTGTTTTCCAGACTATTTTCAGACTCTGACGAATGCTACATTATCCATGTTAAACCATGCTGAGAGAGATACAGTCTTGTGTCATATAACACCACCGCCACAGGCCTCTCGTTGATATCAACACACACACACACACACACACACACACACACACACACACACACACACACACACACACACACACACACACACACACACACACACACACACACACACACACACACACACACACACACACACACACACACACACAAACACACACACACACACACACACACACACACACACACACACACACACACACACACACACACACACACACACACTCTCACACACACACACACACACACACACACACACACATATCTTCGCTAAATACTTAAGACTCCCACACACACAATCCCTGGCACATATTTGTTATATACCGATGGACACATAAGATTCACTCCCACAATAACACACACACACACACACACACACACACACACAATGCACTAAATCGTATTAGGCAAATGAGAAGGAGGCAGCACGGAGCCAGAGTAGCACTTGGTTCAAGTGCCGTTGATGAGACAGATCCGGGCATAAATCATGTTTAGTTGTTATTGTTGTTGTTTAATATGCAAATCTTCCATTCAAAGCACAAGCCGGTTGTTAACAAGTGCGTTCAAACACACACACACACACACACACATACACCCACTGAGAGTCGATAGATGAGGATGTGGAATGCGCTGGGCGTCACTACTGGAGTCATACTTCATAATCATACAGCTATCCATCAGCCATGTCCCACTAATGATGACAACGCCGACACACGTGCGCTTAAGCACGCACACATACAGACACACGCCAGGAGAGTAAAGTATTCTCCGTCACAGCTGTGAGACACAAACGTGAGCGGCACAAATAGAGAAGACACACACTGAATACACATGAGCGCTGATAAGGAGGCTCAATTTGGCCCACACACGTACTAGAAGACACACGAACACAAAGAGATGTTCTATCATCACACACACACAGACACACACACACACACACACACACACACACAAACCTGTGCTGAAGTGAATGAAGTGGCTGTTGACAGATTTCAGCAGTAATTGATACCCTTGTTTGGCAGCCATTTTTATTTGGCTGAACCAGAAGCCAGGAAGGATCTAAGCTCTGCAGCACACAGGCACACACACACACGCAAGCACACACACACACACGCACGCACACACGCACGCAAGCATGCACACACACACACACACACACACAGCCCGTACTTACAAGTCTCACTTCACTTGACACATTGTGACTTATCTCTTCACACACACACACATTTGAACACACGAGATGAAATCACACTTTACGCGTCTAAAGACAAATGCGCAAGCTAAAAATCTGCCCTTCCCTCCTGATCGGTACAAGGAAGAGGTGGCGCTGCTGCGCGAGGAAAGGATGACTACATTTTAATTGGTTGTCATCATTGAACTTTATCTGCTCGGTGATGGTGAGGGAGGGGAGCGCTATGGAGGTGTCTGTCGCGCCCATCATTCAGGGAAAAGTGTGTTGCCGAGAAGAGAGGAGAAGAGAATCTTACCTTGAACAGGCGCAGGATGTTGGCCACCATGATGGACACCGAGCTGGCTGCCGCTCCAATCACCCCTACAATTTTATCCGGCTTGGTGAAGATCGGAGGGTCTCCGTTAGCACAGCGAACGTCGGAGCCGTCCCTCTCGATCAAGGCCTGCACAAAAGTCAGGGACTGCTCCAGAGCATATGTATCCCTGGAGCAGGTATCCAAGATCCGGGCCCCCAGCGTGATGTTGGGCAGCAGCTCCGGATCCTTGTTGATCAGGTCGATAGCGAACATCATGGCCTCCAAACGATGGATGCCCTTTTCCTTTTTCAGCTCCCCGCAGGGCGTGCCTCGGTCACCCCGGGAGTGGACAGGAAATAATCCTCCGAGGATGATGTCCCCATCCAGTCGGATGGAGTGGGCGTACTCAGGCGCCGCCTGAGGGTCTATGGGGATTCGCTGAGGGGAGGTGACAGGAAGGAGCCAAGTGTACGAAGTAGCCACAAACAGGAAGATGACAGAGGGAGACTGTGGGTAGGAAGTGGGGTTCCACTGCAGCTCCATGATCGGCAGATAAGACACACAAGCGCAAAGGTGATCTTGGGGGAGTCTTTAAGGTGGGGTATTCCAAAACCGAGGTTGTGCCTTCGGGAGCAAGGCCTTCCTATTCGTCAAAAAGGGAGGGTTGGTGGACCCCAGGCACGGAGCTAGCCGAGCCCCATGAGCGAATCATAATCCAGAAGAGACAGCAGGATAATAATTTTAAAAGGTGGCGGAGAAGAAAATGTGGCACAGATGTTGGAGAAAATCAATTTAGGGCCTGTAATCCACAAGTCCTATCTTCAGTGGAGCCTGTTGAAGAGAGACAGAGAGGACGTCAAAGTATCAGTGTGATGTGAATGCCAAGCGGCTGCACTGATGTACAGTCCGCCTGACAAACAAGTGTAAACCACCCTTGGGCAAGGCAGAGGTGCAGTCAAGCATGCTAAAGCCCCACGAAGCCACAAATACACAATGCTCGTTGGCCTGCACACACTCACAATGGGCACAGTCTTTCCAGGAGACCCATCAAAGATGTTCACCGTCATTGCATAATTGAAAACTCAAAGTCTGTCGGTTTTCACAAACACACGCTCATCTCTTGGCCTATCGATGAGCGGAGCAGCTGTTGGAACGACGGCCGAGAGCCACGGCGAGGCTCCTCGGGCGACTCGCGCCAAAGGTGGCAGGCGACCTGCTGCGGCCGAGACGATGGAAGGAGACACGTGGGACGCGGACACAGAGGTGAGACAGGGGGCGAAACCAGGTGAGACGGGGCGAGGGAGACGGCGGTGAAAAGACGGAGAGTGGCGCCTCGGGGGAAAATGCGCCGCAACAGGTAGATTTAACGTTGAATATGGTTTCTTTGCATTAGCGGCACTGAGTGTGCCACTATGTGCTTGCAGCCCACCGCAGGGTTATTGCACCTCCATCCCTGGCAGTAATAATGTCATGCTCTGCCCGCCGAGCTGCGCATTACGCGGCCGTATACCTTGAGTGGTGCTGCGAGTCGGTTGAGGCCAGGTCGGGAAATTGGTTGTGACAAACTGGTTGGTTCCTGCATGATACAAGCGCTAATGTGCTTTCATTAGCCGATGCCCTGGGGATTTATTTTCTCATTTGCCCGCCTTGATCCAAAAATCCCTGTTTTTATATTTTTTGCATGGAGGCTGTTTAAAGTCAGAGAGGTTTTTTTTTTTTTATCGGGTTAGGTGGGTTAATTGTTGATTTCCTCCTTACACTTTCCCTTAAATCTGCCGTGAACAAACACACCGTCATTATGCAATATGATCTCTTTTTTTAAAAATTATTATTCATGGCTTTACCTCAATACTGTCTCAAAGCTTAGCTACTGGGATGGCTCAGTCAGGGCCGGTTAATTAGCCTTTTAGCGCTTTCCGTTACTTATCTTGTCGCAAAGACGCCGCGGTGGCGAGACACCGGTACTTGTCCTCGGGGCTCCCGAGGATGCTGGCAGCCTGGGAACAACCTTAAAAAAATCCCAATTTGAACAAATAACCCAGAGTTAAACTTCTGGTAGGATTCATAAGTGGCCAAAGGAATAACATGGTGAAAACAGACTCGTAGGGACCATTACGAGCGCAGGCGGCGCCATTTTTCTATCGCCATTACACTGTGCAATCAGCTTCAACATCATAACCACAAGTTTGAGCCCAAACTTTTTCTATTTCCAAGCTACAGGCACATGAGAAGAAGTCAGAATATCAATTCCAAAGAAATACTGAGATTCAACTTTTTCATTTTTTGGACATTGGTGCATGCATTGTACAGTACGTGTCCATGAACCAAGGCTACAACCGAGTCGTGATACCTAGCAGACAACCAGCCCAGGGCCCTGGGACCCTCGGGGGCTTCCAAGACTCCTGGTTCACCTTGTGGTGATATGATTCCTTATGAATGTGTCTGTCAATACTGCGTGCCTGCATCATTACCCGGTCTTGAGGGAGGGTGTCAACAGAGGCCTCCACCATCATTTTTTCCCTGAGGGCAATTTAGTTGGTTAACCCAGTCGTGCTGACATGATGCTACATCCTGAGATCAGCATCTACCCCATTAAGTGCTACACTGTTGCCCCAGCGGCTTCCTCACGAGCTCATTATAATAATAGTTTAAAAAAAAAAAAAGAACCGACAGAAAAGGCTGGGCTTACACTGAACGCAAAGCCTTATTCGAGATACTTGAAACTTTCGAAAACATTCAGCCGGCCTGCCTAATTTCCCCCTCAAGGGCCCCTCACAGGTTTTGGGCTCAGATCTCATCACAGCGTGAGCCTCTCTCTCGATGAATTCCATTTATAATTCGATTCTGTCCCAATTAATTCATCAGTTTCCCTCTCTAAATGGAATTAGGTCAACGATACTCATTCACAGCCAAGCCCCCGCTAGGATTAAAAAACCCCAGCTTTATATAGGTTAGCCGGCTCTGATTCATCTGCAAAACACCACGTATTCTTCTCCGCAGCAATATTGTTCATTCCACACTTCTTCTCCACTTGGCTCGGGCACGCAGTGGGTTCAAATGAGGCTCGGGGTCCCTGTTATTGGGGCTCACTACATGCAGTTATTGGACTGACATCTGCCCCTTCATATCTGATCGGGTCCATTATGGCTCACAGACTCGTGTTCTGTTGATCCTCTCTCCCATGGTTTCACTTGGTTCGGAATTGGATCTTCCCAAACACAAGGCCGCCGCGTGTACTTAGGAGGACCTAATGGCGATCTTGGGGAATGCATTCGTGACTTAGGACTTTGAGATTGCTTTTAGCAATGAAAAGTGCCCTATAAATAAAAAAGTATTATTATTATCATTAAAATGTCAAAAAAGATATGAAGATGCAGTCAAGATGTAGCTGCATGCAAACGCCTGAAAGGAGAACAAAAAAAGAACCTTGTGTCGGGGCGATATGTGATCATCTCGTCAGTCGTGACTCACTCTGTTTTATGTCTCATTTGCACTCCGATTGGGAATTATCACATTTCCAGGGATGTGACAGCCAGTGACATCTACACTATGTCTGCATGTTCCCATGTCGTCGCCTCACTCCTGATGATATTTCTTAATAACCTGAACCTCAGCTATTAATCCCCTTCAATCTTAACGGGGGCCCAGCGCTCCCGAGAGCGTCCTCGTACCTTCTGAGGCTTTGCAGAGGTTCAAAAAACTGGATTTGTGCTCCTGCGCGACAGCCTGAGAGGAGAAGAAGAAGAAAAAGAAGAAGAGAAATGAAAAGAAAACGGCAGCGGCAACGGCGGCAGCAGCAGCAGCAGCAGGCATCACGAGGGAGAAGGTTCACCTCTGCTGTGATGGTAAGTGGCTCGAGGATGAGGAGGGTCGGCCCCCGAGGAGGGCTGCGGAAACTTCATCAGTCTTTTTCATTTACGCCCACCGGCCCAGGTGACTGTTTCCCGCCCCTTGTTCGACACATGGTTCTACCTCGTCACCTGGCCTCTCCTTCCCTCCCGCTCCTTTCACACCCCCCCCCCCCCCCTGCTCCACACCTGGCCTCCTCGCCTTCCCCTCTGCCATCGCCTCCTCCTCTCGCCTCCTCCTCCTCCAGGGAGAGGCGCGCTGCTCTTTCCAGAGAGTGATGGCCCTGTTCTCTCCCGATCCTTCCCTCCTCACCCCCGCCCCCCCTCTCAAAAGGGGGTCTTCCTCTGAGTCGCTCGACAATTCAGGGTCTATGAGACGAATACACACACGTCGGTCGATCCGAGCCACACTAATACTAATACTAATCAACTGCATTTGCATTTCCCCGTCTCCTATGAATGCCATCCACGGGCGAGACGCACTCCCTTGCTCCCTCTTCTGTCATCGTTCAACCGTTTGGGTTCCTTCCGTACGTGGATACGAGACACAAAGGAACCCCAGCATGCATTGCTAAGAGACAAGAGATGCTGTGGTTCACCCATCTTCTTTTCTTCTTTCTTTTTTTTCTCAAACACATGCCTCTGACGTGCTTGAGTCGTGCGTGTCTGGAGAGAAGATGCAGCCCCACGGGTTCAGATAGGAGACTGCACGTGAGATCAAAATGTGCACGCTCATTACGCAGCCCGATGGGCTTCTTCCTGTTGCAGCACTGGTGCTGTTCTGATTGCACCCTCATTAAGACGGTGCACATCCACACAGTGCAACAACCGGCGCAGTGATACAGTATCTTCAGGGAGAGCAAATGATGGAGCTTGTTTTCTCGTGCACCCCCCCCCCCCCCCAACTCCAAGAAATGCACAGACATGTTGAGTTACTATCCCTCTATCCCTCTCTCTCTCTCTCTCTCTCTCTCCCTGTGTGCCGTCGCTAAAGACATGTACTCACCCTCCCTCACGCTGCAAAAAGCAATCCAAGTGAAATAAGCAAAATTGTGAGTTATGATCAATAAGCGCCTACGGTGGAAACAGGGCAGCGGGACCAGCTGAGACAGTGACGGAGGAATGTGGGGATGCCACCGGCAAACAGCAGTGCAACAGCATTCAGTCATGGAGAGAGAAAAGAAAAGAAGAAGAAAAAAAAAGGAAAAGAGACAGAAAAGAAAGGAGGTCAAAAAAAAAAGAAAAGAAAGAAGAAGGAATAGGGAGTTAGAGTAGATGTGATACCTCAGGAAATCAAATTCATCCGGCAGTGTGCGAAGGGTGAGAAGCTCCGTCTCCAGCCTCCTCCGCGGAGTCCTCGGGGTCCCTGCCCGCCCCAGGCAACTTCCTTGCGGAGCTCAGCACTTTCTCTCTCTCTCTCTCTCTCTGTCTGTCCCTCCCCCCGCAAAAAAAAATAACAGTCCTCCTGGTGTCAGATTTTGCTGTTCTTCCCACAGCAGCAAGGAATATTAGACCATCCGCAAAGCCAGAGACAGGAGAAAGAATTAAGAAAAAAAAATAATATATATATATATATATGTGTGTGTAGTCGATGTCTAGAAAGTGATCCGTCGTGACCAGCAGAGATGATGCTGCTGGAGAAGGTGCATTATTGATATTACAATCAAAATAAAAAAAACTGCACTTGTTTAAGGAGACAATAGAAGGAGGCTGCCTGTAATGAAGTCGATACCCAAGAATGAGTCTCCGATTCACACAGAGAGAGAGAGAGAGAGAGAGAGAGAGAGAGAGAGAGAGAGAGAGGGAGAGAGAGAGAGAGAGAGGAGGGGGGGTGGGAGCAGAGGAATTCATCACACACGGACTCTGTCACTCATAATCAATAACGTTGCCAAAGCCCACCTGGTCTTCCTTCTCTTCTCTTCTCTTCTCTTCCTCTCCATCCACGGTCCTGTCCGCGCGAGCGTCCCGCACTTTGCGCATGAACCCCCCTGTTCCCGCGAAGTCCTCCGCTCCCGCACGGACGCGCGCGCGCGCGCGAGCCCCTCACACTCCGGCTGCTGTCGGTGCTGAAAGGGACAGCGCACGACTCCGCAGCCGAACGACGCGCAGGCAAACGTCTGCGTTTAACACCCCCCCCCCCCACCCTCACCCCGACCCCACCCTCACCAAATCATCGTCTAATTGCACCGGCAGGAGCGCGCCACCGCGTTCAATCAAGTTTATGACGAATCAATGGGATCGATGGTCTCCACAGCGGAGGGCTTGGGTTATTTCTACACATTTATAAGTCATCACAATACGCTCACGCAGGCGTTGCACCGCACTCGTTAATTGTCTGAACTTCAATCCATTTTTTACTGCGCATTGATTCCGCTAGTGAAACCAAAGCGCCGTGGCTTTTTTTTTTTTTCCTTGTTGCTGGGGGGCTGGTGGTGAGTGGAGTTAAATAAAGGAAGCGCGCCGCATCTGCTGCGCAATAACACTTTGATAAGCGCAGCGAGGAAGAAAACGCAGGCGGTCGAGCACACACCCGGGTGTTTCTCTCGTGTGACAATGTGGAGGAGGACGGCGGGCAACACGTCCGAGTCTGTGGCCGCGCGGCTGCGGAGAGGAGAGGAGAGGGAGGAAGAGACGCGGTGCAATGGCGCCACCTGGTGGAGGAAGTAGCGCAGGTGCAAGAGAGAGGGGAGAAAAAGAAGGAGCAGGTGGAGGAACTGGAGCAGTTGCAAGATGATCTTGTGGCACATTAGTATCATCCACACGTTCTGATGTTCGGATGTAATACACTTAGTATATTTTTTATACTTAACTGCAGTTTTCCTTCATTCCATGGTACATTATACTACTACGACACCTGGAGTATATGCTAGATACTTGACTTTGACGTTTTTACCTAGTTAATAAAGAGCATTATTCTAGACTAATCTACACAGTAATATGAGGGGGACGGCTCCAACTTCAAGTGCAATCATGTAATATACGATAGTATCACGCTCACAGAGGCCATTTCTCTACTTCACATACTTTTTAGACATTATTTTGCTCGTGACTTTTTCTTTTCCTTCATATTTCAATGCAGGACTTTTACTTTTAATAGAGAATCTTTACTGCATGGTATCGCCATTGTGCTGAGGGCTGTGGGAGACAAAAACAAATCAATGGTTAGAATTGAATGACTTTTAAAGCCCAAAACACAAGGGTCTTACATTTCCCATGATGCAGCCATCTTTTGTCAGACAGCCCGTTTGTAAACGTCACACATCCACTTGGAAATTAAGTGTAAAAACCCAGTAGTAGACAGTAAGTGGACATTTTAGTTGATTATTTCTCAGATCCTTTCACGACCTGCACAGAAAAAAACACTTGGCGTCAGTCTTTGGGACGTCACAGACAATGACGTACTGCAACACAGGGAACAATGAAGAAGGCAAACTAGGAATCTCAAGAAAATAAGTGAATATGTAAATGTCCAAAGAAGCAATTTCTGTGAAGGCAAATGAAATCTCCTCTCTGGAAATGCAGCGAACAATCATGAATGATGGAGGAGCTGTATCTGAAAAATAAATAAATAAAAATAAATAAATAAAAATAAAACCACACGACTCCTCTCGGAGGTTTGAAGCAGTACATTTTTATTCATTAAGTGGTTGGTTTAAACATTCCTGTCACATCTGAAAGGCTTTTTCTAAACTCTTCTCAGGTTCTCTAGGATGTGAGCTTAATAACATATTACGACTGACGATGAAAGAAATGACAAAATCAAATTGAGAAGGAAAAAAGGAAAAAGTCTTAAGAGACTCTTGAGGTTTGATTCCCGTTCTCCTCTTGACTCATCCCAACAAAAATGGCCTCTTTCAAAAGGAATGAGACGCAACAAAAACAACAACAAAAAAAGACGACGTTGACTAATCACGGAACAGATCAGCGTCGGTATTAAACAGTGACATTAGAAACTAGTCCGACATATGGTTGAAGCATATGGTCGACCAACAGTTACGCACATGTCAATAACTATTGTGACTATTAGAACTATTATTTATAGGATGAATCCATATATACATGTTTTCAAGACTGTCGCGTTATAAAAATAAAGTTTGGTCTTTCCTCTTTTGTTTCTTCTTCATCGTCCCGGTTTTGTTCCATTTCATGGCTTACTGTTCGAAAATTAAGACGTATCTATACATTTGGTCGTCCTCGCTCTTCTCCTGCCAGTTCTCGTTGTGTGCCAGTGTTTCAGAGACTACCTCAGCCCCGCTCGCGTTCGAGTACGGAGCCAATGCAGCATTTAGTCTTAAAAAGAATAAATAATAATAATAATATGGAGATTATATGGGGAAGGTTAAAAAGTTTAGACAAAGAAAAATTTGAGCGCCTGCATTTGTTTGTTTGTTAATGGAACAAAGAGTTGAATGTAAATTTTTAAGTTGAGCCACGACGCTGCGCTGTTGTCATTTTGTCTTTTAGCTCTGATTGGTCAAAATGTTTGAGTGATGTGTGGGACGCATGGAACAGAAACACAGTGCGGTTATGATTCTCTTTTCCTTTCAGTCTTCCAGTTAATGGTTTCTCATGTTAAAAAAAAAAATTACTCCTCATATTATGTGCAGATCCTCTGCACAAGTCATGTATCACGTAGGGCGCGTTTTGCCTCTCAAAAGATCAGAAGAAGAACAGAGCTGATGAAATTTCATGTAAAGTCCTTATTGGAGCCTTGTAACCTGATGCTCCTGCTGTGACCAGGCAAAGTCTGGGCCTGACAAGGTCACGGTCAGACAGGGTTTGGTCAAGGTAAAGGAAACGCCTGAAGTGTAAGAAGAAACGCCAGTGACCACAGGAAAATGAGAGGAGAAAAAGTGCACACATAATTCTTGGGGAAAACTGCAAATATACTTTTTGGCTCCTCCCGTATTTTGACCATACCCTGTAGTTTATGAACATTTGATGATCTAACAGAAGACTGCATATGGTCACTGGAAATCACAAACAGGTCACGAAATAAAGACTACGAGCTGCTAACATGAAGAACATTACAGATCCGGGGGAAGATCTGTGGGGGAAACGCGTACATGAGGAGATCGAGGTGACGTTCAACACTAAGGCACGCAGCCGGGAAACACTGAGGGTGTGTGTTCTCTCTCCGTCAGGACACAACTGAGCTCCTGTTGTCAGGAGAACAAAGGGGAGCAGAAAAAATGGTCAGGGATGGAAATGTATCTCGCGTCGATCTGTCGAGCGAGTGGTTTTTGAATATATCAATCCGAGGCCGCCCTCAATATCCTGAATACACAGACGACATGAAGGTCAGCTGATTTGAAATGCTCAAAGTGAAGGACCCACACATGAATATCTGTGAGAGTCAAATCAGATTCTGTTTTCTTTTAAACAAAAGAAAAAACCTGTGATTCCAGTTATGATTTGCTTCTTCTCTCTTTCCCTCTCTACAGAGAGCGCAGCAGTACAAGTCAGTAATCTGCGTATGGATCCATATCTACATAATGTAGCGGGCGAAGACAGACATGTACAGCAGGAGTGAGCAGTCTCTTGGTGGATAGCAGCGCCGCCGTCCAGCAAGCTGTCTGGCTTCATCGTGAAAATATACAAAAGTCACATCAGATTCCAACAATATATTTGGTTCTTGAGCAAAAGGAGAGAGAGGAAAAAAAAAAACTTTTGTACTTCACTTCCAGTCGTTCTCCACTGTTCCTCATGTTTCTGTTTGCTTCTCCATTTCTGCTCTCGGTTAGTTCCACGAAGCCATTCATTTTCCAAATTGAAAGTTTTGAATCTCCTTCTTCTTCTTCGTTCGTGGGCTGCTCGTCCGTCGTCCCCGGCGGCCTGCAGCGGAGAGAAGAACAAGGTGAGGAAAGAGAGAATACGGACTGTGAGGGGAAGGATGAAGGGACGTGAGGGAGGGAGGGAGGGAGGGAAGAAGGAAGGAAGAGGTACATTGCTACGAAAGATGCAGGGGGGAAAGAGGAGCAGCAGTCTGACAGAGGAGGAGGTTTTGTAATGAGAAGCGTGATTCACAGAGATATAAGCTGAGAGGAAGGTTGCAGTGAGCGGCCGGAGTGCTCAATTAGAGGGCCGCAGAGGGATTGTGGTTTCACATCTCTGCCCTCGGACATGGTCGTCTACACAAACGTTAAAACACACACTGGGATTCTGAATACAAAGGGAGAGGAGGAGGAATGGACGGCGGTGACGTGTCAAAGTTTGTTCTTACGCCGTGTCTTTTCACCACACCAGGGATTTGGAGCGAGTGCTGACTCCTTTCCTCTTGCTGGCAGCGGCCGTTGCCGCGTTACGATGGCTTCGCTTGTGAGACTCCAGGTACAGCTGACGAAATACAAATCACAGTCACAAGATCATTTAGATCAATTAAACATCAAATTGCAGGCAGAATGCAGGTGATTGGAAAAAAACACAACAGCTCCTCACCAGAATCGGCTAAAGTGTCGGGATACAGAGGCAACGACAAACAAATATACTAACAATGAATCTTATATTTGTATGATGGAGTACTATTATTGAAAAAGAGTGTGCATTAAAATGAGGAATGTGGAGCATCTTGTTAAGTTATACTAAGTAAAGGTTTCACAAATAATGAAATTGTGTATATTCTGAAGAAGGAACCACGTGGACTTGGAGGAAATTGTCTCTTTTGTGATAAACTCATTCTAATTATTTGACATTTCATTTCAGCTGCACTGGATTCAGAGTGTTTTCACTCAGGTAAAGCAGACTACTGGCAAGAATTCAAAACTCTATGATCTGAGGTTAACTGCATCGTCCATCACTATGAAGACCCTGAAACTAAGTGCTTCTTATTAAATACCTTCTTGGCGAAGGCTCGTCCACATTGGTCACAGGCATGGAGGGAGAAGTTCTTGGTCACCCTGACCTCCGTTGAGGTCGTCGCCGCGCCGCTGCTCTCCGACTGCGCGTCGTGCCGTCGGGTGTGTGGTGGCTGGTTGCTGGGCGACGGGGCGGAGGTGGAGTTGCGTGGGTGCATGTGTTTTTCACTGCGGCGGGTCAGCGGCGGGCTGACGGGGCGCTGCTGGCGGGTCTGGTGTCTCTCCTGCTTACGGGTGAGCGGAGGGGACGGGTTGACCACCGGCGATGACATGTCCTGCTGTTTTCGAGTGGCGGGGGCGGGAGGTGGGGCGGAGGAGGAGGCTGAGGAGGAGGTCGGGGCAGCCGTGGAGCCCTCTTGCTTGCGCGTGACGGGAGGGGAAGGAGGGGAAGGGGAGGACGAAGAGGCGTGGCGTCCGTTCACTTCCTCTTTGACACTCGTCCTCTTGTTGGGGCTCGTGCTGCTGAGGACGACCTCGGCGAGCCTCTTCACCGCCCTGCTCTCCAGTTTGGGCATGATCTTGGCGAGGTATGAAGACGACTGCTTGTGGACCACGGTCACGTGGCGCAGCACGTCGCGCTTGCGCCGCGATTCGTAGCGACAGAGAGGGCAGCGGTAGAACTTAATGAAGATGTCGTTGCCGTCAGTGTGCAGCTCAATGTGCTTGGTTAAGTTCTGGCGTGAGCTGAACTGCCGCTTGCACAGTTTGCAGAAGAGCTGCTTGAAGTCGAAACCCACAGACAGTTTGGTCATTTTGGTGGCAACGCCCCCGCTGCCCCCACGGGAGGATGATGAAGATAAGGATGGCGCCACTTTTGGGCTCCGCGGGGCCTCCTCCTCCTTCACCTTCATGGAGTTTTGTGCAGCAGGAACAACTTTGGCCGTACCAGTGCTGTCACTTGGAGACGGGGCGGGAGTACTGTCCATTCCCTCTTCCTCCTCTTCCTCCTCGTCTTCGCCTGAGGGCTCGACTGCTTCTTCCTTCACTCGGACGTTGTTGCTCGGGCCTGCGTTAGCACTGCTGCTGTTGGGAGTAGCTGCTGTAGTAGCAGCGGCAGGTGGTGCGGCGGCAGGAGACCTGTTGTTTTTCACACTGTATATTTTGTGGACAATACGCATGTGCCTCTTCAACATGAGCTGAAACACAGATAAAAAAAGATCAATTGAAATGTCATTGATAATTACACACATACAATTCATGCAATTCCTGGTTTTGCTTTCCCTGGATTCTCAAGGGTAAAGGCAACCCATGTAAGATTAATCACAGATAAATAAATAAGTACCCACAAGACCAGCGTGAGAGTAATGGCTACTTTTAAGAGAAGAAAGCCAGTGGTGCAATAAACCAACCTGAGAGCTGTAGTTCCTCTTGCAGATCGTGCAGCGGCACGAGGCCGCCGGGTTCACAGGTGGAGGCGCCGGGGTCTGACTCGGAGGTTTGGCTTGGTTCTGATTTGAAGGCGTCGTTTTGGAGATGACAGGGGTCGACTTGGAGCTGTGGCTCCGCGTAGGGGAGGAATTGTTGCTCTTCCTGGGAGGCGTGGCCTCCAAGGCGAGGGGCTGGCCGCCCGGCCACGTGGTGGTGCTGGGCGTGTTGTCCCTGCGCAGGCCGCGGTGCACCTCGTCAAAGTGACGGCGCACGTTGGCTTTGGTAGCAAAGGTTTTGAGGCACACGGGGCAGGACTTTCCGGTCGGCGTGCTGAGAGTCCTCGGCCGACCTCCAGTATCAACAAGAACAACTATTATTTCGACTGATCATTTAGATAAAATATTATTTAGATTTAAATAATTTGTTTTAGATTATAATTATATTTCTTTCGTCTTGTTGAGGTTTTAAGAAACCCAGTTGCTAACACAAGTATATGAGCTCTTTTGAGCATATTTTCACAATAGTTACAATTAATATTTTATAATACTGATCAATGTATAAGTTATAGTATTTCTTATTCATAGTTTGTGTTCACTTGCACTTACCTTTCACCATCGAGAGCAGGCTTGTGGGAACTGTACGCGTCTCGGTGAACTTGCGGAGCTCCTCCAGTTTGGTCTGGTGCATTTTGCGGCAGTGGCGCCTGATGCTGCGGCGCGAGTTGAAGTCCTGACCGCACAGACAACAGGAGATTGTCACATCCTCGACCTGATGGCGGAGAGAGAGAACAAAAAAAAAGGGGGATGAGAGATTGACTGACCAACAAACAAGGAAGAGTGGGAGATTACTATTGACTACAGGCTTCTCAAATGAATTAGAAGATGTAAATGACCTCCTGACGTGCCTGGTCACCTACCCCGCTGGTGGATCCCTCGTCTTCAGGCGGTGGCTTATCTTCTTTAGCTTCTTCCTCCGCCTCCCATCTCTTGGGTGCCGGGCTGCTGTTGCTCTCTGGTCCACCTCGCTGGCTCGCCTGGCTGTTGTCCCCACCCTCCGCTGGTTCTCCCTCCCATGCTACTGGGCTCTCTCTGGCACTGTTAAGTGCATTAACATTTAGCTCAAGCCTACATCAGCTACACTGCATAAGCATCATTTCATTTATGCCACATTTGAAAAGTTATAGTATGTTTTACTCCATCAGCATACCACCGACCTGGGTGTTTGTGATGGATACCTAGCCAGCTCCTCCTCCGTGGTGATGTGCTGGAACACAGCCTTGGTAGTGGTCTGAATTGGCTCAAGTCGGACCACGTAGTCTGGTCGGTCGGCTCTGGGATATATGGTGTCCAATAAATCCTTCATGGCCACGCTCTGTCTGTCGTCACCTGACAAAGGAATAATCCAAAATATTTGTATCATTTAAAATGATAATGATAAAATATAGATTCTCTAAAGAAGAGAAAGTAACAGAGCAGGGAGCTTTGTTTTACAGCAAATTCAATCATTTTCCCCTTCTATGACCTTCTTGGCTTGATATTCTTCTCTCACTAAATGTGCAACTTTCTTTTTTTTGAATTTTTCATAACAGGAAAAACACAGATTTGAATATGAGGCACTTGAGAAATAGACCACAAATGGAGACAAATTTAGTGTTTCGAAGAAAAATCTAATTAGTTTATCCAATAAACCTCACCGTCATCTCCCAGCACTTTGACGGTGAAAAACAGACAGATTAAGTTGTCAAAATGACAATACAGTGCACTTTCCACCACTAATAATGGACTCTTAATCGAGAAAAATTAAGTCAATTATGCAAGAAACAACTTAATTAAGACAATGAGCTGATGTAGAGAAGATTGCTATTGCTGATCATTACAGTGGATAAAAAGGGAGCAAAAATATAATTGAGTGTTTGTGATGAGATTGATTTCTATTTTAGGAGGAGAGAGGAGGAGGGGAATGACTTTAAGAGTCTGCCGGGCTTCCTCCCGTCTGAGTCTGCGACCACTTCTGAGCAGAAAAGAACAGAGATATGGACACATACTGTGGCTAATGAGAAGTAGATAAAACGCTAATGGTGCAAGATCAAAGTCACACGTTGTGATATGAGGGAAGAGCCCGACGAAAACTTTACTTTGTGTAAGAGAAATGATTGACAGATTGAAGATGATACAGTGTGTGTGAGAAGAAAAAGGGTCTGTGTGCCGAGAAAGAGAGAGATAGTGGATAAGAGGAGAATAATGAGCAGGAGACAGATGGTGTGAAAGAGATAGTAAAAACCTCGGAGTGACAGAATTTGAAAGTAAAATGTGGAAACACCTTAGGAAACTTTGAAGTTATCAGTGATTCCGTGCGTGGGTTTTTGTGTGTGTGTGTGAACTGAAGTGTGTGGGTGTGTGTGTTTGGAGCCCTGGCTGAAGCCAACACTGATCCCTGCCTCATTTAGGGCGCCACCGTGTGTGTAATCTTTCCAAGTTTTGCATTTGCATGTCGTCAGCATGCACAAAGCCTCTGACCCGAGCTGTGGGAGTTTGTGTTCTACCTGTTCTGCCTTTTGATTTTATTATTGAGTTAATGGCCATTTGGGTGTTGTTGTTATTTATTCTTCATCTTTTATGTTTTTGTGCTTTCATTTTAGAACTGTAAAGGCAGGGCTATGGTTATAAAACATGCATGTATAAATATTTGAGACATGTTTAGAGTTGTTCATGTGTCTGGATGCTAATATGTGGCGTCGCTAACCGTCGGTCTCAGGCAGCCGTGATAGGCAGTAGTACTCTTTATGCGTGATGAGGTTGGGCAGGCCCCTGAACAGACTGCGGCACAGTTTACACTCGAAGATGGTGTCCACCTCCCTCAGCAGCATGTGTCTCAACTGGCTGGTGCCTGCGGGACAAAGATAAGTAGCAGTGATTACCCCCAGTGTTTTCAGACTAGCAGTTATAACACATACATGTACATACAGAATATTGTAAAATGTCATCAAAACCCCAATCATGAAATCATCAGTTTCAGGCTTGCATAGTGTGCATTGCAAAAAAAGATTTTGTTAAATGCGCAGAAATGTTAATGTTAATAAAATAGAGTTGAATAAAATAGAACTATATAAAAACAACTAGACACAGAAAACAAATTTACAGGAGTAGCAGTGCACCCAAGAGTTACATGCTTGAACTATTAATGCAATACCATGTCATCATAACCCTAACTAATTATTTTTTGATAAATATTGGTCTACATCTCGTACAAACGAGAACTACGAAGGGAAAAGAATTGTAGACACAGTTAAAAGTGTTGGAGGAAGCTCAACCCTCACACACCAAACTGGGCAACAAGCGCTTTGCCTGTATCACTGAGTTCTGATCACA
Organism: Scophthalmus maximus; assembly: GCF_022379125.1. NCBI lineage: Eukaryota > Metazoa > Chordata > Actinopteri > Pleuronectiformes > Scophthalmidae > Scophthalmus > Scophthalmus maximus. The sequence continues at coordinate 16,914,720 of NC_061526.1, read as the reverse complement.
GTGAACTCAGTCAACGGGCACATTCCAAAGAAAGAAGAAAGGAAGGAAAGAAAGTATAACAGAAGACAGTTAAAAAGCAAACAAACAAACGGACGTCAAGAAAAGACAAACCTGAACGGAAGCACTCAATTATCTGCTGAATCCCAGACTTGGAGGTCTGCAGAGGCTGTTGGAGCAGAGGAGGATCTCCGGGCTCAGCACAGACACCTACACAGAGGAACAGAGACAGAAAGATGGTGCTGAAGTAAAGCTGGCGTATAATTACATCAGCGTACTAGTTTTTGAGAAAGGCAGCGTCGCCTGGGAAATACTTGGGACCTGGTAAGACACACTGTAGATTGCGGTATGCTTAAAGGGTTACACGCAATCAGAGTCAGACGATGGGGCCGCTATGGGACAGTGATTCCCTCTGACCTCATTACCCTGAGGCGCACACACACACGACTGTGAGAAAGCAGGTCATTTATCTTTTTTTCTTCTGAGATCAGTGAACCTGAGATGTGAGCTGAAAAAAAACACAGGTAGCAGACATGAGTGAAAAACAATCCGCACAAATCAAAACAGTGATGCTTGTTCAGACGACTGAAGCTAAAGTAGGACCGTTGGAAAACATGCAGTGGGGGGGGGGGACCCGTAAAGAACCCACGCAGACACGGGGAGAACATGCAAACTCCACACAGACAGGGCCTGGGTGGTTGGTTAGTCCGAACCGGAATTCGAAGCAAGCACCTTCTTGCTGGGAGGCGACAGTGCTAACCACTACTCTTATCAATACTAGCATCGGGTAAATAATGTTTAAAATAAAAAAATATGTGCAGTTTAGCACAATATATGCAATTAAGAAGAGATTTATTTTAGCTTCTCTTTCTCGACAAAACAGGTTGGTTTGTCGTCTGACAAAATCTCCAACCACTGGGATTAAATCACTACAAAGAACAGAATCATTCCATTTTCCTAAAAGACCATTAGAAACCAAAACACCTTGCTGCCTTGAAGAGAAAAGAAAAAGTGAACAAAAGTCGCTTCAGGGATGTTTACTCATTGATCCCAGTGCCAGAGAACTTTATTTTTCCTTTGTATAAAACATTTAAATAAAAAAGCAGGAGGGGGTTTTGATTACTGCATTATTGATGCAAGCTGACTACGGCTCCATGACCCAATACTGAGATGGACTGTGGGGAGGTAAACTGCTCTCATTCAACCTGATTTCATGCTTATTTTTACTTCAGTTTTATCTTAACACACAGCAACATCTATCATAGGAATGGGCATAAAAAGAAAGAGGGGTCAACAGCCCTCAAGAGTCAGACCATTACTCTCACAAACAACCACAGACCCCGGTATCACCTCAAATATCTACGTCTCATTAGATTGTATCGATGTGAGAGAAGGAACAGGGAAAGTTTAATTTCTAAAACAAAAAGACCATAGTGTAAAACTTCAAAGCTCCAAATAAAACACTGTCAATGTGCAAATACCCTTGGTATTGAAGCACACACTTCAATCACAGCCTGGAAAACTATGATGTATCTTATCAAAGAGGACAATGCTGTGTTTTGATAATTTAGGACAAAATATATATCAAATAAAAATTGTCTTTTTTGTCTCTTTAACTAGACAGATTTTTATTTTTTTTACTTCATGGTTTTGTTATTTCGATGATTAAGTTACTTCTGGTCAGAAAACCAGATGAGAAGTTGAGACGTTGCATGTTTCAAGCCCTGATGGCTCCACACATGGTTGAATGCACACGCACACATGTACACACACACACGCAAAAATAAAACCAATACTACATCATTGTAACGTTGCCTGTGTGTGTGTGTGTGTGTGTGTGTTTGTGTGTGTGTGTGTGTGTGTGTGTGTAGGTGAGTGAGAGACAGACAGAAGGCAAAAAGCCCAGCAGACAGACTGTCACACCCAGAAAGATGCAGACAAAAGAGAGTGAGAAACGTGAATGACGTCTGTGTAAGAGGTTTTGGCAGAAAGCGAGATGGAGATTATGTTTTAATGTGTGACAGAATGTGTTTTCCTTGTGCCCCCCCCCCCACATACACACACACACAATGCTCCCAGGCATACCGCTACAAACCCAAGCAGGGCAGGTCAGTGACCCACCGACCTTCGCACCTCCCTCTGCAAGAGGGTCAAAGATCAACCAATCAAAAGCGTCATTCGACACAAACAACTTCCTTTGACTGCGAGCGGTGCGACTGTTTTCCGGGCAGTAAAGTCTGGATTTAACTCTCGGCATGGAATGTACGTGTGACTCAAGACATCCACGTGAGTTTAAAAGGAGACTGTGGATGGAAGGAGGAAAGCTGAGGAGACGGAGAGGCAAAAAGGAACCTGGTGAGGGGAAACCTGAGAGGACGGAAGACAGGGAAGGAAACAAACTTGCCAGTAGTCAACAGAAAAAAATACATGGACACAATGTTACATCTTACAGTCCGCCCATCAATAGTTGGCCGGGCTTCAAGGGTCATGTAACACGCGAGCATTCAAGGGAACTAATCACACCCTGTGGTCTCAGAGGGACATTGCTTACAAATTGAACTGAAATAATCAGAAAACGCTTCTTTGAGAGAATCTGTTTGAACTGCATATCTCAGTTTCAAGTTGAAGTTTTACTCTTATTGTTGTTTTCTGATGCTTTTGGGTCAGTTAGGACCAGTTTCCTGTGTTAATGGCTCTGTTCTGTTGATTTATTGGCTTCCACAGCAGCAGACAAGACCTTCGAGTCCATCAAGAAAATACAATAGTTATACAAAAGCCAGTGCAATAAATCTTCCAAATAAAACCTTCAAACCTTCAAATGTTTGACGGCACAAGCCAACCAGTGGGGCACCAGTGGTGCTCAAAGCTAAAGGCACTTCTTTTTTGGTAATTTTCTCTTTGAGAACAAAGTGTCTTTGTCTGCCTTTTTTACATTTTGAGAATAAAGTCGGAATGTCAAGAATAAAGCTGAACTATATGAGAGAAAGATTTTCTTTTGTATTGCGAGAATTAAGTCTAAAAGTTGAGAAAAAAGTATAAAAGATAAATCAGAGAAAGGTGTGTATCTTTTGCATTTCGAGAATATAGAGAATAAAGACCTAATAATACATAGTCATATGTGTTAATGTTAGTATTTTGATTTATTCCTGAATGTTCTATTTTAATTAATTTAAGTTTATTCTCGACATTTCAACTTAATTCTCGATAATCTAAATGTTTTTTTCTTATTCCTGGTCTTAATACTCTTTCGAACATTATTATCTCTTTTAACTGTCAATTTATCACCAAAGCAATTCTCATTTATACATTTGAGATGGGTAAAAAAATGAATGTTTAGAGCATGTGTCAATTTAAGTGCTGTGATGGTTTTAGTTCCCTCAATGTTTCAGTGGGGAGATGACCAGTGCGTCTGGTGGAAAGATGGCTGTAGGTGGATGAATAAAAGCAGCAGATGGCGCTGAAGGGAGAAAATGTACTGACCTGTGTTATGACCATGGCTGCCGGCACTGGTCTGCTGAAGATGCTCCTCCGTCTGGCAGCTCTGGTCCTTGGTCCCGGTGGAAGTGCTCCCGTGGTGCTCGGGGTCAGGCAGCAGAGGGGGAATGGGTTTCCACATGGGCCTGGCCTGCGCAGCAGAGTCGTCTTTCTCCTGGTCCCAGTTCTCAGACAGAGCCTCAGCTGAAGCGGAGGTCCCGAGTTCGGCTCGTTCAGAGGACTGGTCTTCTCCATGGGGCTGCTCCTGTGGTGGCTGCTGGGCGTCTGACAGGGGCTGGGCTTCCTCCATCTCTGTCTGACCACCACTCTGTGGGAGCACAGCCGGAAAAATCGTGGAAGAGGAATGAAAATATGATGGAGCTAAGTTAATAAAACATTATTGTGATTTTAGATATTGTCAAATCCCCCAAAATCAACATCAGCCATGCATGGTGAAGTTTAAACATCCATTTAAGCATCCAGGGACACCGTTATCCACTGACTACTAAAAATACTTAAATACATATTTGAATATTAAAAAAAAGTGGATCAGGAGAAATAATTTTGGTTCTCATTGGAAAATAAGAAAACCCCTCCGCTGGACAGACTGAGGGGTCACCACAGAGGACTTTAGGTCTGTATGTGTGTGTCCGTGTTGCTGAGCATGCAGAGTCACTTACAGAGTGTAAGTGACTCCAGTGTCTTCTGTGTTTACACATTCATCTGTATGTGCAAGTGAGAGGTGTGTGTGTGTTGTTGTGTCTCTTGTCCAGACCTATTTCTTCTTGAAGTCCCCAATCTCTTCTCCTCTCCCACCCACCAATTTATCTTAATTTCTTCTCTCCGTCTGTCCCCGCTGCCCTTGAAGAGGGATAAACGACTCCACCGCTCCGGCACATTACGGCACATCTCCACAGAACAAATAGGCCACTTGGACACTGTGTTACCCCCCGTGCACACAAACACAAATACAAACACTCAAATGCAAAATGAAACGACCACAGATTAGCCCGACATGCCCAGTGAAGCCATCTGTACAGTACAACACAAACACACGTAACCTATTACAACCATTGAACTTCAGTGTCACTTTCAAAAGAAAAGAGGACTTAACATTATTAAGATACATGACGGTAGTTGTTCAAATGACATAATAGATGTGTGTTTTCAATCTGACAGGGCATGGAGACAGACGGGACAATCACATTCAGGGATTGTTGTATTTTTTTGTTAAGTACCTGTCTGCGGAGAGCGTGAGAGCTCTTCCTCCCACTTGACTTATGGGCCTTTACCATCCTGCCAGGACTGGCTTGCTGCGCCGCACGTTCACTACCAGCACACGCCTGTGACCTGCAACAACAACAACAACACCACACATGAGCCGAGGACTGCACTGGATGAAGAACCTGCTGCTCACTGTACATATACCTCATACTAGATAATGGAAATACAAGAAGATACAGAGAAACCCTTTACTTCAGAGATCGAAAATGTTCAACCAATTTCACTTGGCCAAGCAGCTTCCACGTGCAGCGTGTAAACCATCACAAAATGGTGAGTGTCATCACATGTTGGAGAGCAGGTTATACTATTTTGTGTTGCGACGCAACGGAAACACAACTGTAGGTAACTGTGGTTTGTGATGATCTAACTTAACTGAAAGGAATTTTTAGTTTATATTCTTATACCCAGTGCCATAACCAAATTAAAATAAAAAATTAATAAGTTAAAGGCACTGGCAAAGTAGTAATCATTAGGAGCATAGCCAATATTATACCCACATGGCACATTTCTATACTGGTATTTCTTGTGAAAGCATATATAATGCATTAGTAAAAATGCAGCAACATTACAGCTTTATGTGTTTACTGGCTGTAGAGTGCTCACCGCTCAGCGACCACCTGGACACACACTAAACAGAATTGAATATTTTTAGATCATTGTAATAGTTCTCACAATTTCTAATTCAGCTCCTGGTCATATTGCTGGCAGGACAATTACACTCATGTTACCTGTACCATTAATCTGCATTAAGCACACACTCTGTGTGTGTGTGTGTGTGTGTGTGTGTGTGTGTGTGTGTGTGTGTGTGTGTGTGTGTGTGTGCGTGCGTGTGTGTGCATTTAAAATGAATCCCCCGGCCTCCCTTGCATAATAGATACATATGCTCTTCCCAGAGCACCTGACAGTAATGGGAACACTATTACTGGGTGTACAGCGCTTTCCCATCGGTCTCAGATGTTTGGATCCCATCGTGTTTGTTGATCTGCATCTTTTTTAAAACTAGTAATTTTATGCAAAGTGAACACACACACGCACGCAGGTATATATGAAGTACACAACGCACTTCTACTGGGAATAGTTTGAACTTGCTTCAGAAATCTGTACTGGGAGTTGAGGTCAACAAATATGCATCAAATTTTTTGTTTTATTGCTCTTGTATAAACCTATTCATGGCAAATTACAAAATGTTTCTATTGTGTTGCATCCTCCACCGTGCAATATATCAGGATACCTTGGACAAATTCACAGACGTAATATTAAAAGTAGATTATGAGCCCCAACACATTAAGCCATTGCGTATCGCTATTAAAACAAAAAAATGTGTTTCATGTCATTCTGTTCAATCTATGATAGTATTGATGATGAGATAACATTTTACTGCCCTCTAGTGGTGTTCAGGGTTAAAACAGTTTGATCCCACTGCCACAAGCCACCTGACACCACATCAATGCTCATTTCCACTGGCTCGGCATTACATGCCTTCGCAGCACTGTGGCATGCTGAGTTGCCTTGTCATTTTCTGATTCCTTATCCTTTGTGATACCTCAAAGCTACAAGAGGTGCAGCCTTATCAGTCACGGTGAGAGTAGACTTCATTTTTGTCTTTAGCAAAGAGTGAGCTTTAAATGCACCAAGAGTTGAACGATTCTTTCCATGAGCTGGAAGTGACGGGTGCTCAAGGAAGTGTGGGGACGACACTTACGGAAATGTGCACAACAACACTTAACAACCTGACAGAATGTGACTAAAGGGAAAGAAATAATCTTTGATTAGAATTAGATTGTATCTCCTGAAAGTCTAGGGCAAATTTACATAAGTGCATAGTGTGATGTCCTCAAGTAGTGAATATACAGACTAACAGCTAGAACAATTGGGAAACAAAGATTAGAAATTATAGCAAAATTTTACAGAAATTTGTATTTTAAGACTACTTAAACAAACTGACTGTAGAAGTGAAGCCTACACCTACAGTGATACTGACAGTCAGGAATAAGACGCCTCCTCCACACGGCCAATGTCATACTGTCTCCTCACATGGGTACCTTTGTATTTCCACTGAAACTCCAGCAGAGGGAGACACAGTTTGCACGTAAAGTGCATTTCCAACTGAAAAGTTCTGTAGTCTTAAGAAGTCTCCAAAAGACAAGCCACGGAGAACCATGCAAAGCCGACGAGGGTCCCACCAAAACAACGTATGCAGTATCATAACACACAGGATGAGAGTAGGTCCGCTAGTTGAAGAGAAGGGAGCAGGTGAGAGGGTTACATTTCACAACAACTACACAAACCAAATTATTTGCCACAAGAATGCCAACAAGAAACTGCTGTATGCATGAAAAGGCAAAGGTCAGATTGCTCTTGTGATCTCGTGATGGGGAATTAGGAAATTTGTAATGCAACAGCTGTGTAAATAGTGTTATCATCAAATACAAAGCTGAGCACAGACATATCACTGTCACCGGGAGGGGGCACCGGATGATTTTTACTGCAAAACCAAACGTCCATTTCAGCAAATTCATGTCAAGCACTTGAAAATGCTCAATTAGTGTGTGGAGGAAATGATTCATACATTTTCACGCCTTCTGTGTGATTTTCGTTCACAGTGGCCATTCGATTGAATGATTGTGGTTTGCTACTAAAAACAACATACTGTATATGTGTAGCTATGTCTATTATGCAGACAGTATTTTTTACATAGTAGCCTTAGGTATTGAGGAAAACAATCACTATCACAGCATTTAACAGACCACAGTCACGCGCGCTGCAATCAATTTACCCTGATCAACCAGCTCAAACTAGGGGACGAAAATATTTTAACATGTTGGATATTATCTTGATATCCATAAAAAAAGACATTAGATAATTTAAAGACCACTATGGTCCACACACACACTACCAGATGTTAGCCACAGTTTTGTGGTGGTTGGGCTGTTTTGCACAGACCAGCGCAAACTATGACGGCATCAGGGTTGCATTCAGACTTCAAACTGCACATTTTGGTATGAGCTATCATATTATATGACTTTTATGGGAAATACTCCACACGGGCTTCTGTGGGAGCTACACACACTCACAGGAGAGATGCTACAGGTGGAGGATGATCCGGAGACTTTACTACTGAACCGTTTCTTAGCACAGGTGTGCTTTGTTGAGATTTAACTACCGTGAAGACCGTTCATTTCAATTGGTTAGAAAATTATTTATACCCTAGCAAAATTAAAAGCAGGCAGATTAATGCGTTATGCACCTTCTCAGTTTCTATTTATACCAGGGAGGGAGATTAACACTAGTCATTAACTCTGATGGGAAATTTGGACCCTGCCGACCACTGAAGTCAGGAAATAACCTAATTTAAAAGACCTGTTCCTTTATTTGAAGAAATAAAGTTAATTTTAGTTGATATAACAATTAAAGGCAAAAAAAAAAATTCCACTCTCAGCTGGACTCATTCCTCTTTCACCCTCCTCTCAAAGCAAAACCCTGCCTGGGTAGATGTGTGTGGTTTGCGTGCTCTACAGTCCGCAGACGAGCCGACATGATGGCTTCCGTTATGGGTGTGAGCTTGAGTGAAATTGACTATCATGTGTTAGTTTGTCAGCTCTGTGGCCCCTGATGACCTGTTGACGGTGTTTCTCAGCATTCCGTCTTATGCATGCTGGGATGCGCTCGAGCACCCTGTCATTCTGAATAGGAATACGGCTTCGTGGGAAATGTATGTGGACCAGAAATTTCAGACTAATGTTTACCCTCAAACCTCAAATAAATACTGAAAATGAAAAGCAGTAGGGAACATCTTGGTAAAACCTTCACAGAAGTCATATCTGAAATAGTAACTGTACTGCAGTCAGTCACATCTACCTCATCCGTTTGGTATGGTAATCAACAGAGAGATTTATCTTGGGATGCTGAGACTCACTTAAGTGCACCGTGGCATCGAGAAGGTTGTGAATCCAAACCCTAAACCAACACCAGGCGGCCTAATTACTTTGTTGAGGAGTGTTTCATTAAAACCTGACAAGCGGCAGTGTGCCAGAGCTGACCCACGCCTAAAAACCCCAGAGTGGACAATTGTTTGAGAAGACACTGGCAACACCGCTTTTCTTAACTCACTTTTAAAAAGGGGTTAGAAACATTACTCACTAACTAACACACGGGACTCCCCCATTTCTGCGGTAAGACGGTCGAGGCTGTGGAGTAGTCGCTCATGTTCCGACTCAGGTGTCGAGACAGTTTTTGATAAACAACTGTTGATGATGAGGGCAGCACTGGAACAATGGCTAAATATTGCAGAAAAAAGATAAATGGGCGAGATGAGACCGAAATATCTAAGGTGGGTGTGGGGAAAAAAAACAATCTGCGACAGACAATCCCGAGAACTAATTACTGATGACTGAAATTTAAAAAATAAGCCATTATCTTCTCCTCTGATATCCACAGATGCAACCCTGAATAAATCAGCCACAGCCAGGTAACCGAAGCAGATTCATGACTCACTCCATCAGTAGCCGTTTCACTAAATCGACAATTTTCCTGCAGCAAAATTCCCATGGTCCGGACACACCATTAGCTTTTTTTCAGCAAAACCAGGTATCTGACATCAAATCGCTCAATATTTCACAAATACACCATCTTCTCCTGTGTTACATATTTTTAAAAAAAAAAAACATTTAGGATTCCTCTCGCACAATAATCCATAGTGAATTTTGTTTATATGAGCCACAAATCAATTTGTTTAAGCACTTCCCATTTGGGACCATGTCTTATTTTGGGAGACAAATCCTCATTTGCCCTGTCAGAGGCAAAATGTGAGGAGAGTCAATCAGTCCCTTCTTCCAAAACCTCTGCTTTTTCGCTGTCGACTGAATTAATAAAGATTAGCTACTTTATTATCATGTAAGAGTGAGGATGTATATGCTGCATGTGATGTATGTGTATATATATGTTACAATAGTGTGCATGGTTCAAGGGCCGACAGATGTGTGGCAGCGGATCCCTGCCTCCTCATAGTGATTTGCGAGGGCCGTATGGATGCGGTCTGACAGAACTTCCTCCTAATGGAGGTACTCCACACTCTGACATAATGCTGACAGCCAGCAACCAAACCAGTGATGCCACCGGACCACATGAGAAGATGGGAACAATGATGTGGCCCACAGACACTGTGGACTTAAAAATATTCTGTACAGTATCTCTGAAAGGTAGAGGTCATGTTCTGCCCCTCTGGCTTTTCACATGCCTTAGTTTTGGTTCTCCAGTTGTTGGTAATATGTTTAAAACCATGTTTTATTTTATCAAGTGCAGGTACGACATTTAACTCAATATTTAATGTGTGCGTCACAAAGTGCTACAGGCAAAACATAAGCAAGGTGGTACGTTGCAATGTTGAACATCCACACTTCAAGCTAATCAAACTTCTCTGGCAAATAACAGAACAGAAATGAAATATGTAACATGACAGTTTTTCTGAGTCCAATGCAAACCCCCATCCCCAGACATTTTAAATCAATTGCCTGCTTATGTTTTCCTGTGGAATCACAAGTTCTCTTGCATGTGTTTCTGTGCACCTGGCTTCCTGAAGTGTGGGAATGACACAAATGTCAAACTACACTCAAAAAAAGTTAAAGATGATTTACTTAGCTGCCTGATGTATTTGAGAGGTGTAAAAATAAATGTGGCATAAATAAAAACAGGGAGGAGCCAAACACTTTATCAACATTCAAATGTGATGGACTGAGACATCCTATGTGCTAATGATATCTCACACACACGCCAGCTGTTCCTAAGTGTAGAAATATCGTACGACTGTATGGGGAAACACTCCTCTCTGAACATTACTCACTGTGGCGACAAATAACTCTGCAGAGATTTCTTTGCAGATGGGAAACTCCGTGAGGTGTGCACAAGCACACACAAAAATTGCACACATATATTTGGGCGCACACAACCCCTGTAACTACAGAAAAGGTCTTCAGTCTCCTTAATTGCGACATTTACGCTTTTGACTAGTTTGCATTGCTCTACAAAGTTTACTGGACTGAAAAAAAATCAGTTTTAAAAGGTGCAATAAACACACTTCCTCTGTGATAACTTTCATCATCCAATCCAATCTTGACACACTTGGTGGTAGGACAGTGGATACACAGGCGTCAGATTTAGGAGAATTGCAACTAAATTTAAAAAATATATATATTATGGGAAATTAGAGCAATGTAAAGAGATGTAGTAGAAATGGATGCATAATGGGATTTCAGGACATGTGATCCTATGATCATTAAGATGAAGTCTCTGAAATGTAAATGTGTGATTAACCACGAGCAGTGTACTGTATATGTGATGTCAGCGTGCCGTGTCAAAGCAACAAGGCAGCGGTTCTCTTCCTGGTTTGCAGGTAATGAGACTGTCTAACACACTTACTGCATCACTAGTTGACTGACACAGATTTCCCTGGTCGCCTTCCTGTTTGTTTGCCTTACTGACTGGTTATATGACGGGCAGGTTAATGGGTTTGTTGACGGACCAAACTTGTACATTGGTCTGGCGCAGCGACTCGGTGACGGAGCGCGGCGGTGCATCATTACACCGACTGAATCATGCGCTGACATCATTAAACCGTTGCAGTCAGCGTCCCCTCTGGTAAAAAAAACTAAACAATGACAACTTGGGAACTGAATCGAGGTAGAGAGCCAGGCAGACTTGAGGTTGCTGTTCTAACAAAGGAAAAGACTAATCTAAGGATTTTACACCAAAAGTCTCATGAGATGATAGGATGCCAGTACAAGACTATATGGAACATATATAATAGGCTGTGTTGTAAAACAAATATGAAGTATTTGAAATATGCAGGACAATTCTGGCAACTTCTGGCCAATCTTTTGTCTCCCCTTTTATTTCAGTTCATTATAACCCACTTTCAAAAAATCTACACTCATGTCCTAGATATCCATTCATACTCCTCCTCAAGGTTAGACCGTCCATCTCCACTGTGTCAGAGTCACTCGGAGGAACTTCAGAGCAGACGTGCAGCAGTCGAACCGTCTCTACAAGGTTCTCTGTCCGTGTGCAACGAAGAGTAAAGTTTTCAAATCAACCAAGCACATACTGAAAGAACAGCCACGTGCAGGTTCAGAGCTGCACAAAGCTGAGCAGTATTTTGGGAACCTCAAATGATAAATAATTAAATAATGGTCCATATAGCTGCAGGGCTACCTGCTGCCGGGGCTGAGCCGCTACCTTAGGGGGGAAATATGTGTCAGGGAGCAGGAAGCAATCTCTACTGCTTGACCTGTTTTTTTAATCAAAGCTTATAACAAAACACTTTTCACTATATGGTTGCTTCCACCGCCTCTTTTTTTTTTTAACAAAGTACAAGAAGTGGACATATATATATATATACACACACATACATATATGTATATATTCTATAAATGATTCACCATGATTTCCAGGCTGACTGACTCTTAATGTCACGACTTTCTTTCTGGAGCTCTTGGTGGATGATACTGAAACCACGTGCAGTGCCCAAAAGCGCAACAGCAACAAATAAAAGCTCCCTGGCTAAACACGCCCTGCTCATCTCCGGACCACAAACGCGTGGCGCGCTGTGCGTGCGGCAGCAATACGGCGCGAGAGTCTCATCCAGTGTCCGAATCATAATCCGACCTTCTTCTTCTTCTTCTCCTTCTTCTTCTTCTTCTCCTCCTTCTGCTTCGCTGCGCTGTTAGTCAAAGCTTTACGGTCGAAGCATCTCGGTCCGGCCGAAAGACAGTTATCCACACATGAGCGACTCCACAGCAGCCACATGGACCGAGCACCATGAGGGGCGGACGGGACGGACACACTGCCCGCCGACTGGCCTGTGGAGCCCGTGCGCGGGTCTCGCCGCTGCGTGCACGCGTCCACTTACGCATCCCGGGCAGCGTGATGGGAACGGAACCCTCGCGAAAGCACCGCGCGGTCTTCCGCGTTGACACACGAGCGCCAAGTCGCTGCTGCTCCTGGAGAGTGGAAAGCGCACGGCGGTCGTTGCCGCCCGAGTCCGTGTCTATTGGTTCTCGTTCAGCTGGGGCAGCGTCAGCACGCACACGCACACACACACACACACACACAGTCTCCATTTGCAACTCCATCGCCCCCCATGGGCGTGCGAGGCCGCGGGCTGTGACGCAAATGGCACTGGGTGATTTGCAAATGACATATCTTCCCAATTCAGAGTCGTCGCGCCGCGGGGACTGATCCAATTCACACATTACACACGGAGAATTATCCATCCGATGGTGGGTGACGGGTGAATAAGGGCGGATGAGCAGTTTGCTCCACGGGGATGCGGTTGCATAACTCGGCAAACTTGATAAAAATGTGCAACGCAGCGAGCGGTGTGCCGTCTCCACGGCTGGTGTTGCGCCGTTGTTTCGATTCGATCGCGGTGGCCTGTACCGGAACACTCGGCGCCCGCACGATCGCTCCTCGACTCTTGGCCACGGGTGGAACCAGGCACAGCGTTCACACTGGGAACCGAGTGGCCTCGCCATGGTGGATGTGTGGTGGCCAGTGCTAGGACGCATGCACGTAGCTGACGGCGAGAGACAGGACAGCCAGAGTGGGACTTAGGACCGCATTCACAGGCCATAAAGGGCCCGCGGGAATACTATTGTGCTCTTTTATCCAAGACTCCCCAACTATTTACAAAAGGTTGGCCAACACACACACACACTCTCTCTCACACACACACACACACACACACACACACAGAGAAATGTCGCGGCGAAATGGTGGCGGCGGTTACAGCAGCTGCCACTGTGCCCTGCGCAAAGGCAGCAGCACAATCATTGCGCAGCGCCGGACTTCCCCAGTTCTGTATAAACTATGTGATTCGTCCAGAAGACTTTTATTTTTTCCCCTCTAAACCTCATTCAGCCTGTCCTCGTCTGGCGAGCGGCGAGCCAGGGCGCAGGGCAGCTCGCCGTTCTCATGGCACGATTTGCATCGCCCCCATTATCCCCCAAAATCTCCTTTTACACGGTTATATTGTCAGCCCCGAAACGCCACTATTTTGAGCAACAAAGGCGCAGCTTAAGTTGATCAAAGGACGAGTCGGGGATGAAATGCACCTTCCGAGCCGTCAAAGAGAGGCCCCTCGTAACGATTGCAGCATGGAAGCGGAGTGCGGCGTAAAAACGAGCTAACCCGAATAAAACCCACACAAAGACAAGGTGCAGCACTCGCACAGATCCGTCCATCACCCCCCCGGTCGGAACACGGACCCGCCCGCGGCCAGTTGGACGGGCACGAAGCCGCAGAAGATGGCACTGGAGCGAACGTAAAACGCTTGCGTTTTGCGGCTCCGTGCCACCTCTTCCAAGAAGCAGCTTGGCGCACAGGACCGGCGACCCTTCCATCTTTGCGCGTCCTTCCACCGGGCGAAATCGCGAACCGTCTCGTATTTGTCGATTCGCAGTCGAATAGCACACCTCGCGGCAGGCGACCCCGTCTTTGTGGACACATAACGCCCCGCGCCGCGGCCGCCACACGTCCCTGAAACCGGTCCTCTCCCCGCCGCGGCCAAGCAGAAACAAGAGGGCGATGACGCCATTTTCTGCAAAAACAACCACGCTCGGCAAGCCGACGCGGAGGTGGCTCAGCCCGCTCCGCAGCCCTCCGGTCTCGCCGGAACGCCTCGAAAACGAGTCCTTACCTTGTGCTCGTCGTGCGGGCGGCGGGGATCCGTGTGCTCGACGGGGCCGGAGCAGCGCGGCCGCGGATGCCTCGGGTCCGGAGGGTTGTTTATCTCGCCTCGCAGCGTCCCCGGTTCACTCTGAACAAGTTCCTCTGCGAGCCGCTGCCTTTGTGCACCCGGCGGAGCCGCTCGGCGTCCACCCGGGCTCTGCGCAAAGGTGCACCCGCGACGTCCAGGTCCGGCCGGGGAACTCGGGCGGTCCAGGGCGACTCGAGCAGACGCAGGTTAACAGACGCGAGCCCTCTGAAATTAGAAGCAGCGCGATTATTTTCCAACTTTTAGCCACAGGCCACGGCGGTGGTGCGGGCTTGTCCTTCTCTCCCCAAAACGCGCAACCGCCTCGCAGCTCTCCACGAGAGTCCACGACGCAAACGCGAAATGAAAGCAGGGGGTGGATACACCTTCCCAAAACTTCATGCAACACACGAAACACGTTCTGATGAAGGGACTCGTGGAGATAGTCGTTGAGCAGAGAAACAGGCTGACGGCTGAACTCTTTGAGTGATGCGCAGAGACCTTTGGGCAACATTTGATGCAGATTTTTGAAAAAATATATACACATTATTTAAAAAAAAAAAAGTCCCGTTCAACCACCTTCTTTCCCCTCACATCTTGTCCACATGTGAGAAGTTGGATCTCCTCCTGGGTGTTCTGTGGAGCGTGGTTCATCACGTTCAACCCGTCGAGCATCACTTCCTGCACGGTGCAGATAACACATGGACACTAATGGTAATGACCTCACATTCATCCTGCCCCCACCCCAGGACCCCTTCGCTGAACTTTGGCAACGCGTGAGGATAAATTCATCCTCTTTCACAAACCGCTGATTCCAGTGGTTTTATTAGTCTCACTTCCAAAAAAAGAAAAGAGAACGGTCCCGTGAGAGCTGCTCGCCAGCGCCGCTGGGTCCGTCCACCACGGACTCTTCGCGGCTGACCGTTAGGAGGCGTTCATTATACTGGACCATTTGTTTTCGATTACATGTTGATAACTCGTACGTGTGATCACACAACAACAACATTCAGAATCATATTCAAAAGTTTAAATAAAGTTCTTAAAAAACAACAACTATAGACTTGATTTTCCGGCGACCCTTTCTGCTAATGTGTTAGCAGTAGCATGGTTAGCTAAGTAAGAAGTGTCCACTGTGGAGCCTCACTTACTCTCCGCCCACTTTCCCGACAACTTGGCTCGTAGCTTATCGAAATAACCAGACAGGTGACGATAACCAGCTTTTTTTGTGTGTGTGTGTGCGTGTGATATTCCATCTTAAAAATATCTCGCAAGTGTGGGAATATTTGGGCTGGCAAAATTCCACTTGGTGCCATATTACACCGGGGCTAGCCGGCTAGCTTACCCAGCTCGTCAACAGCTGCAAGCATCAGCAGCTAGGTCAGCCTTATTGTTATTGTTATCATTTTTACACCGAGAGGTGGGGCAACAGTTCGGCCAGCCTTCTTTAAAAAAACAAACATAATACATATATATATGAAACTAATAAGTACAGTTTAAACCGTGTACAAGCAAATGTCACTTCGAGACAAGTTAGCTAAGTCTTACCTCGTTTCCAGACGAAATAAAAGCATCAGTTCTTATCAGCTGAGTGTCATATAAATGTCATTAAACGTCAAATAAATAGGACCACATAAAAAAAGGAGCTGAATATTAATTAACCATCTGAATTAAACGGGCCCGAGGTCTAATTTAAGTAGCTAACTGCCATTAAAGAGAATTATCAGAATAGTTAAGCTAATTAGAGCCAGCTGCAGGGTTGCCAGGTCCACCGCAGGAGTCAGGTCTGGGAGGATTTGAGTGTACATCAGTGATTTAATTTAAAAAATATATATAGATTTGTTGTTTTAAACAAATATTAATCACACCATCAATGTGTATGCAAAACAGGTGTACCCAATCAGTGTGGGGGGTGGGGGTTACCGCGGCAACACTTCAAATGTAGCACATTCCCGCGGGAAGACCGCGGACGTGGCAACCGTGGCCGGCATGGCTCATGGACCACGGTACGCGTCCTAACTGTGGGATGGAGGAGACGCAGGTGAAGAGGCTGCGGGCCTGGAGAGCTGCGTCCTTGAGGGGGAGAGTGTGATGGCGGTCGACAGAAGGGAGGAAACCATGTTGTCGGTTGAGAACATCAGGCTCCACGTGTCTGTCAGAAATATGATTGACACTTGGGTGAATTCACGTGAATCATAAAGAAAGAGGGGTTTGCAGTGACTGAGGTGAAACTTTTGAGAGTAAAGAAGAGCAGAGGGTGGAGCAAAGAGATTGATAAAGGATTTTCTTTCAAATTCATTAGTGCATTATTACATTAGTGCAATGTTGTAAAATCTACATTTGTAAAGCAACAAGACTTTTTTCTCAGTGTAAAACATGAACTGTCATGATAATGCTCAAAGTCAAATAATCTACTAAACGACTATGAGGCATTTATCAGAAATAGTACTCATATAGTTCAAATAGGACATACATAAGAGGCACTATAATCGCTCGATTGTAAAACATACCGAGGCTCACATTTACAGTACAGCTGTTAACAAAAAAACGTTTGATAATAAAGGTACTATTACATAGACATCTACTCTGGAATGAACCGTTTGTTAGGCAACATCTAAGGTATTAGTTTTTGTTACTCAACAACACTGTGGGCATATTGATGTTTCAGGACAGCAGTGTGTGTCCTCTGCGTGTGGCAAGGCAACGAAAAGGTCCAAGGTACGAGTCCTGTCAAACCAGAAAATATATAAAAAAGAACATGCACATCCAGTAAAAAAAACTTTTTTTTTTGATGGGTGCTGGATCAACAAAATATCCCAAAGTTTGAAAAGAGAACTTTTAAGCACACCGTTAAAAGGATTTTATTTGCCAAAGTGACGTTTCAAGCCCAAGGCTCGTCCTCGGACTTCTGATAAATACAATGGCCCCTTATCGATAGTAAAAATATCATAGTGAATAAAAGGAATATATATTTCAAAAAGTGTATAAAGATAAATAAACATAGGTTAGGTTACACATGTACAAAATACACACGGAAAACATAAAAATCAGGTCATATTAATAGTAGGTACACCAACTTGGAGTGTGGATCTTCTCCTTTCAAACTTCCCATGAGCGAGACAGTCAGAACCTACCTGGTGCTTCACTTCATTCAGAAAACTGTTATCAGCCGAGCGCCTGGAAATGCAAAACAGTAAAGCTGGTTAATATCCCCATCAAACTGTCCCGAGATTAACTTGGAGTATGGAAGTTTAGTTCAGAAAAGTGTCACACTTGATCTAAGCTGCTGTCCATACATTACCCAGAACAGGACGGCGTTTTAATACGGACCCATTGTGAACAAACTGATGTTTTACACCTGTTGTAAAGAATCCTTCTTATTACAACAATAACTCAAGCTTTTATATTACTAAACACAATATTTTATTTAGCCACCAGATTAGGCAGTATTATTTTTGGACAGCACAAAAAAGCGGTTCCTCAACTGAACACGTCCTACAAATTCTTAAGACAACTCAAATAAAGAAAAAACACTCAACTCGTTCAATGCAAAGTGGGTATAAAGTGGGGTTGTTGGGGGGGAATTTATAATCCCTGCCAGCTCTTTTCCTTTAGGCTCACGAGAGCTCCCAACAAAAGGTGCCCACCACTATCGCCTATACACAATTAACTAAAGCACCAGCATTATTCCATTATCATAAGAATGCTGTTTGCAAATGGGGGGAGAAACTCCTCGGCATTCATGGCCATGGCCGAATAGAGCCGAGAGCTTTTATCTTCTCGGTTACATGCAGGCCGCATTTAACACACCACACAGTGACATGTTTGGACACTTTTTTTTGTGCCCGGAAAAATAATTTTGTTTACGCTGGTAATTTAAAAAGCCAGTTTTATAATTACAGCATGGGGCCACAAGTGGGGCGAGTGGGGAAGGTCCAGGGGAAAGCTGGAGATTAGGGTAAAACTTATTTCCAGTGAGACCCACTTGGTGAAAGACGAACATGATCAAGACTGGACTGTTGAAAGCCCTTTCAGGAATATAATGGTTGACAATCTTGTTAACAATATGCAAATCTCTTAACATTTACTTTCTTAAGAGTAAAAAGTTAAATTGAAGTCTTTTACAAAGTATTTTTTGATTTTGTTTACTTCCCAATAATGAAAATCTGCCGCCTTCATGCGAACATCTTTATATCTGAGATATCTGCAGTGATAGTTCATCCAAGCCGGAGTACCTGAATAAATAAAGACTAAATAAGACGAGTTCCTGACTGTGGGTTCAACGTCATTTGCTGTGCATTGAATTTCCTCCTGAGTGCCGTTTGATGTTATATGCGGATTGATGCGATTCGGGGTCGTGTCAAGAGGTAACTGGCCACAAGGTGTCAATGTTGTGGGGGAATGTTTTTCTGAGTCTTGTCATTTCGGATCCATTCATGTAGAAGCACAGAGCAGAGCGGTGGGTAGAACATGCCTGCTGGTTGTCATGCTCAAATAAACCTAATTGGACACAGTGATTTGTCTGGAGAGCAGTAATGGATGCCAGCCTGTGCGTGTGACAGCAGCCATTGCTTCGGTGCTTTCGCAGTAGTTCACACAGGGTCTCTGTACATTCAGACACTAGGTGTCAGCCACAGGACAGCAAGCTCTCTGCCGTGATCTATTCACAATCAGCTTCTTTTGTTTTAATGAAACACATTTCTAATTGTTTATATTAAAAAAGGGAGGATCAACACCTACTTAAATGCCCTAAAATCTCATGTAGTTTTTCTAAAGCAGATACATGTATATGGCCAATCAGTTTTTTTTCCTTTTAATGCTCTGCATTACAAACAGAATCCTAAATACAATACACAGTGTGTTTTGGGCTCAGTCGCTCATTTTTTTGAAAGAGAAAAACTATGTTTGGAAAGCAGGGTACCGATACATGAGCGAGATCGCGGAGCGCTGAGCGCAACAGTGATCATGAAATATAAATGCAGCAGCTACTTTTTGTGTGCGGAAAAACTCCCTCAAACTCCAGGCGCAAACATTGGAGTAACGCCTGAGGCCACCGACAATGGCCGCGCAGTGTTGTGAGCAACATTTACTTTCCTCACGTCCGCCTGCCGACCGAGTCCCTGCTCTTCTGACCTGTCACCTCAAAGAGAACTACCATGACATACGACTTTCAAGTTTGAGGCCTACTGCGGCCGTTTTTCCACTCCATACGCTAAAGTCTCTAATCTTACAAAACCGCACAAGCTGACCAAAGCAATATATCAAAATTTAGGTTGTCAAACAAAGACTCTACTAATCTTAACATTTACACAAAGACTTTAGCTTTTCCCAATTGCTCTGATAAGTAAATCTCACCGCCTCTCCATGGCCACCACATTTCTCTTTAGTTCCTTATCTCTTTTATTTTTGGCTCAGTCTCTTTTTCGCGACCACTCTCCGGGGGTCCGCAGTCACATTGGACTCAGTCTTGAGGACAAATTAGCTGTTCTCCACAACAGTGACTAAGAGCACTGGCAAAGGCCTAAACGGGAGACAATTCTCAGTCGGAGACTGTTGGCGAATCCATCCATCCATTAGCTGTACCGCTTATCCTTCGAGGGTCACGGGAGGGGGGCCGGAGACAATCCCAGCTGACATGGGGCGAGATGCAGGGTACAACCTGGACAGGTCGCCCGTCTGACTGTTTGCGAATCCCGGATACAAATCCTGTTTCTATCGGCCTCTTTTTCTTAATCTGTAAAATGATCAAAACGAGCCTGTTTCATCGTGTTAAATGTTACCGATGTTTCCCTTCAGCTGCTTAGTTCTGAATCAGCTGCGAGTCCTCTTGAGGTTTCCGATCTGGAAAAGAACAAGCGAGGGAAGATTAACTGGATGCCAAACTGATTGTGTGCATTTATAGAGGAGGCTGTGGCTCAGTCTGTAAAGGAAGATCAACAGAAGGAATGCATTGCTCAAGTCTGGACCAGAAAGTTGCTGTTAGTGTCATGAAAAAAAAATTCATCAATTTGAAAAAAAAATAATTGTTGTAAAAAAAATCGTTTCAAAACTCAAAAGCGAAGCACTGAGCAGATGTCTGATTACTGCCTGCAATGTCCTTTTTTTGTTGTTGGAGCGAACGGATGGAGCAAAGACAAAGTCGCTGTCGCCTGTTTTCCCCTGTAAACGGCAACAACATAAAAATCAGTGCTGCACAGAGAGAAGGGCCGTAAATGTCACCGCAGAACCGCCCGACCTCAATTTAGTCTCAGCAGTACAAGAGATCACTGTTCTAAGAGACGATCTTGTCTGTGTGGAACTTATAAAATTAAAGAGTTGTTGATCACCAAAAAGGGAAATTCTCTCACCGTCTCACTTGGGAGGTCAGGGCCAGTTACACCACCACTGGAAATCGGCCTGTGATTGATCATCATGCTGCAAGATGTTGAATACTCGCAGCATGCAGGTGTCAGAATGACGTTCTTCGAGTAAACTGTTGGTTTTCTAACTGATACGATTATTTTCAGTGTTTAACAGGTGATGAAGGACGAAATAAACACATTATCTTCCAACAAGCTTGAAGAGAGGCTCCCCGAATCATCCCTTGTAGAATTAGATACTCCACAAAATGTGTTTTTGGCAAACTATTCATTCCAACGTTGGGGATTTGAAGAGTCAAGAGAACAAATAGTACATTTGTGTTCATCAGTATTTTAACCTGGCAAACCCTTCTGCTGTGGAGAAGAAGCTTCAGTCACAATCCAAATTCCTTATTTACAGTTCAGAAGAGTCCTTAACAATTAATGAAGTAGGATGTTGTAACCACATGACTGTCGTTAATAACCACAGTCATGTTTTAATTCAATACCGTTGACTGTATATGTTGTCAATGGAAAGCTCCGAAATTGGACATCAGTGCTGGACAAATTGAAATTCTGATAATGATGGCGCTACATGAAAAATGTCAAACACTGTCAAATGAAAAGTTGCTGGATGAAAAGTCAGGGGATCATCCTCCGGGCACCATGAATACCTAAACCAAATCTTCATAGCAATCCATCCAACTGTCGTCAAAGCATTGAACAAAAAAAGCCCCAAAAATGTCAACCTGCTTTTGGTTTAGGAGAAAACGGTCTGAGGATTACCACCGTGAGCGGGACTGATCCTCTTCATCCTGCTGAGAGATTTCAGTCGAAACCAAAGTGGTGGCGGACCGACCGACACTCGCCAGCACTGGAACCAGGCTGCTAAGATAAAATAAGTAAATGTGAAACAAGCTTCAAATCTATACCTATATCTAAGAACTACTCAAGTTTTGTCTAGGAGGCACACAGGACTCGGCACGTCAGTTTTCTAGAATGAATATACTTGTCACAGATGCATCTGGTCAAATTTAAACAGAAATTGTTCAAAACAGTCAAATGTTACAAACTATGCACACAAACAACCATTAAAGCTCTTTTTTTTTCTTCTTCTCCGGCACAACAGAAATATGTCAGGCAGCAATGATGAGTGGTTTAGACAGAACACATTCAACAGATAGTTGCAGTTGTGGCAAGTAAAATATACAAAACATTTAGCAGTGGGAGTTTCCTTCAAATTCAAAAACGGCATCTTTGATCTTTGAATCTTTGATTAACAAACAACACGACATCCACTCTCAATCATTTAATAAAAGCTTGGATATAAGACCTTTTAAATTGTTTTGCTGCGAAATCCTTTTTCTGATGCAACTGCACTGAGACGGAATAAAGCCCCAAATATTACAAGGCATCTTTCAGACATTCAAACACCGGTTCTGGATCAGATACAAAGAAATAAAAAGTAAAATAAAAATCAATAACAAACGCGCTGGTTTAGGGGCCAACTCACCAAGAATAAACTGTACATCTTTTTCCTGTAGTTGCCAGAAACACTTTTAAAAATATATAGAATTTCTCTTTTTCAAATATTTATATAAATAGAATTTGATTAAAGATCTGGGAATTATGACAAAGTGCAAAAAAAACAACTGTGTACGTTTAAGAAGAACTGTTCATACCATAGAATATAACAGCAAATAAAATATAAAACTTTTCTGAAAGAAACATCCATAATTTTAGCTGCAACAAACTGTTACTTCTCATTTCTGTTACTACCAGCACTAAGGGTTTCCCCCACAACATCTTAGCACAAAGATCATCACCATCATCTTTGATCTCTAGATTCTCGTGAGAAGATACTGAGCTAGGAAAATCAAACTTCCCAACCACACTCATTTTTTTTTACGCTGGTAAAGCAACATGATCAATCTACATACTAGTGTCTTTGTTGACTCTTAACATGTGTAAGCACGGCAGGTGGCAACAGGCTTCAGAATACAGAAAAAAATGCAAAAACATTTAACCTAGCTGGTATCACTAAACCGATCTATGAGCTGAAGATCGGATAAAGGCAATTTAAAAGTATTGTTTTGAACGCTGGACGAAGAGTGAAACAAGGGTATAACCACAGGAAAACAGGAATGTGGGGCCCTTTATGTGAAAATACAGAAACGACCGCCTGGTTTCTTCTATCAGATGCACATCGCGTACTGGGGTGGTATCAACGAGAAAACACAAAGACAAAATATCTGTTGAGAGGCATGGAAGAACTGTCCAC
Organism: Scophthalmus maximus; assembly: GCF_022379125.1. Taxonomy (NCBI): domain Eukaryota; kingdom Metazoa; phylum Chordata; class Actinopteri; order Pleuronectiformes; family Scophthalmidae; genus Scophthalmus; species Scophthalmus maximus. The sequence continues at coordinate 16,891,601 of NC_061526.1, read as the reverse complement.
TGACATCTTGTGAGAGCAACAGTTAAAGATGTCAAAGTCTTGAATGAAAATTCTAAATGGATTCTGCCAGTGAAAATTTGCGTTTTGGGAGCGACCAGGAATGGGACTGAAGAGGCCACACATATTTTAAATTTTTTGGTGGTTATGAGTAAATTAATCGTCTTAAGTCAGCCTTGAAGAACTGAACAAGGGTAAATATCCTGACTAGCACATGGGGATCAATCCCCGACCTCAACGACCTCCTCCTTCTGGATGGAATAACAGACAGAACCATTTGTGACATGGGCCTCGTCTTCTGTAACAATGTCGATGGGTCTGTATCACAAAAATACTAGAAGAAGCTTTAAAACACAACACAGCTGAGTGAAATGATAATATTAACCTCTTATCATGTGACTGAAATGATTTGGCCATGTGATGACAACAACCTCCACGACTCAATCTGCTGATGAACACTGCTGCTTTGTCCCAAACTCCACACGGAGCAGGTTTCGAGTACGTAGTGTAAAAGAGAGTACGTTTAAAAAAACAAAAAGCAAAAACAAAACTCAGCATACACGGGCTGTCGATAGACGGTATTGGCCTAAAATGCAATGCACATAAGAAAATGGAGGAGGTGCTCACTGGTGCAATTATCTAAATAAAATGCAGGTCGTGGCAAAACAGCTCCAGAGAAAAAATTGAAAACCTCAATGTCAAGTCTTTGAAAAAACAACACATTTAGCTTCCTTTTCTTATCACTTCATGTTAGTTAATAACAGTTGAATGTATTGATTACTTGCTTATTAACAGAAAATACAGTATACTGTAATGTATGGGATGAAATGAATACTGTATTATATTAGAATGGAGTAGGGACACAGGACGATAGATGCGGAAGAAAGCTCTAGAAAAAAAAATCGACAACATGTCTGATGACTTAAGCCATTGGACGTTGCCTGAATAAAATATTTTGCAGAATTGACCGCAGGTTGTTGTTACTTGGCAACACACCTAAATGACATAAACTAAAGCCACAGTCAAAGTTCATATCTGTCCGTGGATGAGTGTGAAATATTCTTAAATTCCAAACGTTCCAAAGGTTTTGAGAAACCAGACTCTTGTGGATGTCATGAAACACAGACCGAGGTAAGAGGGTGACAATACGCCCTCTTTTAGCTCATATTTTAGTCAAAGGGGACAATCATTAATAAATACAAAAATAATAACATGTATACATTTTAACAATATGAAACATAATACTTTCAACATTTCTTCAAAATGCCATAGAAATATTTTTTTTTGCTCATAATGTCTCTGTAGCTCAAACCTCATTGGTCTGTTAGAAAACAAACATTCAAGTACATAAATTAATATTTAAAAAAAGAAAAAATAATCCAACACCGTAGCAACAATTCCTTTTTTGGTGCAAGTCCTGACACACAGACACGAGTTTGTGTTTCTTGCAACATTTAAAGCAGAACAGAGATCAAATAAAATCTGATTTCTTCCTATATTGAAATTACAATGCATTGACGCGGCGTCGTGGTAACACAGACGTGTTTTTTTTCTCCTTCCCTTCTGTGAACAGGTCCTTACGTGGCACTGCTGGGTACAGCTCTGGAGTCAGCGGTGAGGGAGGCGAGGGCCATAAGTGCACTTTGAACATGGGCATGCTGGGATGGATAAGGAACGAGGGGCAGAGAGATAAAAGAAGAGATTTTCAGATATGTCGACAAAGTTGTTCATATGAAGAGTGGTGAAGAAAGACGGGTAGGTGGAAGGTCAAACCCGACTAAAACTGAAGTTGTGTCCTCCATCTTTTTTAGAGGAAAAGACTTGTCAGTATTTCCTTTAACTATCTGACTCCCAAAAACTATCACAGGCCTTTTTCCATGTCTGCTGAGTGAACACAGCGACCAGGAACATGATCAGAAAAACTAAAGTAAAAATTCTGATTGTTTTTTTTTTTTTATGCTTCCCCAAAGATTGTACTGAGGTGGTCATATCAACAATGCCTTAAAAAAATTCAGAGGCAATTTCCCTTTTCAGAGGAGAAGTTTTTGGATTCCACCGCCTTGTTCTGAAAATACCAAGACCGCAGTGATGCGCGGCAGAGTCGCATCAAAACGATCCGGAACTATAAAATGGAGAGTGGAAGCATCTGCCGGCCCCGACTGTGAGCAAAGATTCCAGAGCCCCCATGACACAGCGGGTGAACCGAACCGTCATTGGGTAAACAGGGGTGACATCGCCAAGAAGCAGCAGTCTGATTGGGGATGTCAGTGGAAGAGTGGTGAGGTCAAAGGTCACCAACGGCGGTGGCCTGCACAGCTGCCCGACACTCAGTGAACGTGAATCTGGTTCCTGTCAGTGATGCAACTTGGCCTGCAGAGAGAGAGAGGGGAGGCTAGAGATATGTTATGGCTTTCATTTAGTGTGGGTTCGCTGTGTGGATGACATTTTAAAAACGTTTTTAAGAATATAGATAGCCACAGAAATATGGATAAAGTTTAGCGATGAGGAAAACTTTTTTTATGAATCTGTGAGCTTTTATATACAGTGGTTACAACAACTTTGATTATTTTGAAGATTTAACATCAACTGCATGGTGCATGTTAACATTAATATTAGTATTAGAATTCTGAGTGGGCTTCCGTTGTTTTCTTTGCAGATGAAATTAAAAACTTCAAGCTTCACAGAGCCATTGGCATGGCTTATTCTCTCTTTAAGATCAACTTGACTCGATGATTCAGATTTGAGCAAACCAAATCATACTCTTCCGTTGCCTATAATCGAGGACTATGAAAAGACGTGTTGTAACAACCTACCTGTCTCGTGGACTCGGCCCCTGATGTCAATATCCCCCCGATGTCGTTCCCTTTCCCAAAGAGGCTCTCCAGTCCGCCTGGCTCGCCGAGCTTGCTGGCCTTCCCTCTGTAAGAGCCGGGACTCCTCCTCTTCCTCCCTTCAACTCTTCCCCTGTAGGCCAGGGGTGCAGACGGGGGAGCCGGGGGCTGATGAGGGGCGGAGGCGAGCTCCCTGGTTGAGTAGGCTATACTGGTGGTGCCAAGACTGTGGCTGGAGAGGAACAGAGGAGGAGGAAAGTTGCCATTAATGACACATGGTAAGCTCCACTTCAGCCTTAGCTGTAGAGTACGGTCTGTTTTAATGAGGATAAAAATCATCAGAGCAGATTTTACAGTGCTGTATATTATCAGAGCAAAGCCAAACACCTGTCATCACAGTCTTTGCTCTACTGGCACTCTCCTCTCTGTTTGCACGCTGCTATACTTTTAATGAACCATCCTCTCATGTGTTTCTCTGCACACTACTATGTCATCTGCTGAGTCTGTATTGTTGCTGTTGGTAACCATGGCAACAATCAGAATTCCCCTTGTTATGCTATCAAAACACAAACACAAAATTCAATTTGTCTTTTATTTGTGAGTGCATTATATTTCAGCTGATATAAGGCCTTCTAATGAGTGGTCAGATCCTATCTGCCTGTATCTTCTGAAGAATACAAACTGTCATCTTCTGGAAAACTATTTTTTTTTTTTTTTTTTTAAAACAAAACCTTATGAAATCTGGAGAGAAAGATGAAAATTTCAACATGTCAACATTAACTTATTTGAGATCTAGAGCAGAAAAAATACATAATAATGTAATATCATAATCATCATAATGTTCACTTGCGACCCACCTGCTCTGTGAACTGAGGCTTTGAGACCTATCAGATCTTGATAGCCAGTCATCTCCTCTCCCCCCGCGCCCAAGTCCCTGTTTCCTGGCTGGGGAGGCGGCGCCCCCCCTCGAGCCTTGCGATATCGGCTGATAGCTGCTGCCGTTCCTCTTGTGATAATCCACAGGAGAAAACAAAGACGAAGGAGAGGAAAGGGGGGAGGAGGTGGAGAAGAAAGAAGAGTTCTTTCTCTTCTTAGATCCCGCTGCGGAGTCCTCCGTGTCTTTGGGTGCGCGGCTGGTTTTATGGGTGCCGTTACGGGCTTTACCCGGTGAAGAAATGGGGGCATCTCGGATGCTGAACGCCCCAGCTGTGGACGTGGACTGAGGGAAAGTGGCAGAGTAGGAGGGGGAGTCGGAGGGGGAGGTGACAGAGTTGGGGGAGGAAGTCTGCTGTGAAGTGACGGAGGAGGTACCGGAGGAGGAGAGGAGGCTGTCAGCAGCCAGAGGCACCTTCCTGCAGCACAAAGACACAAAGTTGGCACATTGCAGAACTAAACCTTTACAACCAATCAGTCCACTGTATGCTACTGAACAACAGTTTTCTGTGTGTATGCGGTATGATTCACAATCTTGTCTCTCTAACCTTGTTCCTCTTTCTTTCCCAATCTTTCTTCTATGATTCTCAAATCCACACTTGCACGGAAGCCTATTCTCTTCATGCATTTGTGAGGTTCTTTCTACTACCCTTAAACAGTACATTAACTGGCTTTTAATGACATTAGAATAACAAAACTTCCCATCGACCCAGTAATCAGTATTTATCTTTCCCTCAAAAAAAATGTTGGAGCACTCATTTACACCTGTTCTACATCTCATTTTTAACAATCGGTTTGATTTGAAAGAGTTTTCTTGTGAAATCCAAAACGAGCAAGACATTATTCACACAGTGTCTGATATAGAAGAGAGATGCGTTCAAGTGAAACAGCTTGCTCCCAAACTATCCAAAGTGTTTCTTTTCGGACACTCACCTCCACATCTGCGAGCTGAGGTGTTTCTCTACCATGCTCTGCAGCGCCAGCCTCATCCTGTCCCATCGCCTGTCGAACACATAGTGGCCCCGTCCCATGAGCCTGCTACTGAATACGCAACCCTGGGGGGGGGTGAGAGTGGCAGGAAGTGGGAAAATGATGGAAAGCGAAGGGAAGAAAGGTGAGGCATGCAGAATGGAAAAAGGAAGAGAGAAGGAAGGATACAGAGGTAGACCGAATGATAAAAGAAGAATAGATGTTCAGACGAGAGAAGAGGGTGTCGAAAAAAATGAGAAAAAAGGGAGGGTGGGAGTGAGAGGTAGGCAGAAAGGGAGACAGATGTGGAATAACAGAAGAGAGAAAAGAGATGAAACAGAAACATTTTTTATTATTGCAAGAATGATGATCTACAAAAAGCAATGCTAAAATGCTAAAAAAATAAATGTTCAACTAAAAACACGCATGTCAACTTGTAGGGCAGTCAGAAGGTAAAATGACAATATAAAGTATAATGTATAAAACAATTATATTAGATATGATATGGAGTCACGTAGCCTTTCCTCCTTCAACTTTGAAAAAAGTCCCATGTCCTATGTTTCCGGTTCAGTTTTGGCTTGAATGAATCTGTTTGCCAAGCATTTGCTTCAGACTTAAATTTGACTCCAGAAAGCGCAGCAAAAAAAAGTAAATTCAAGCAGCTGATGAAGTTGTGGTATGTACCCCTAAAGGCTGTGGGTGGTGACTCGAGTAGTGAAAGGCAGGTCTGTCAGTGTCCTCCGGAGTCTCAGCCTCTCCCTCGTCACTGGAAAGCCGACAGCCGTCTCCTGCTGACGTCACCCAGCTCAGAGGGGAAAGCTCTGGGTTAGGGGTCGGGGCAGGGACTGGTGCGGGGGGCAAAGGACTGGAGATGGAGGTGGTGGAACCGCCTGGAGCCCTAGAGTGGATATATTGGAAAGAGAGAGGGATGAATAAAACAAAGAGAACAGATGGGGAAATCACAGAGAATAAAAAAAAGGAGCGAGATCGAAACGAAAAGCAAGACAGAGACAAAAGTGGAAGGGGAGACGGACGAGATGGGAAGATTAGCGTAACTAAAAAGGGAAGCGAAATAGAAAAAAGATTGATGAAGGGAAACTGGATGGAGATCGGGAGAAGAAGAATGGATTAAAAGAAAAGAGTGAGAGGAGGAGAAGAAGAAAAGGAAAGAGGTTGTGAGAGAAAAGCAAGAATGAAGTAAAAAGCAAGAGTGGCGGAAAAAGAAAGACAGAGAACAAGCAATTGACAGAAAACTCTTTACAAATAAACATAGGAGCTCAAGTCATATCTACCCCGACACTGCAATCAGTGTCATTCTGACTGTTTGTCTCAGCAACAAAACCCCAAATAACTTCCTTTTTCAAACAGAGGATCATCTTCTAAATGGAAAGAGGAAATGAGTTTCTCATAACACAATGACAAGGGCAGATTTAACATCCTTCCACTATTGTTTGTCCTTCCTTGCACGCTTGTTTACAGTACCCCCTGGTGGAGATATACATGAACAACCCAGCATTTTCCAAGCATCTGTCCAGGTCGTCAGACCTTCAATGAGATAAGAATTCAGCTTTTGTCCACAAAATGCTCCTTTTTCTTATTAATAGTGTTTAGATTTATTTGTGATATCCACAAAAGACGAAGTATCAGGTACGACACTGACTAATTTTACACCGTTTTTGAAATTCCACCACCTGACATGACTTCTGGCAGATGTCCTACCTGGGTATGTATGCATTTGCCAGCCGAATCTTCAGCATGGACAGGGGTCGTCCATTGGGGCAGTGAGGCTTGCTGGGACTCTCTTGTGACGAGGTACTCTGGCTGCAGCTTTCCTTCCCTCCTCCCTGTGCACCGCCCCCGTCTTTCTCTTTCTCCTTCTCCTTCGCTCCCTCCTTCGCCCGTCCCTTGTGCTCGGCTAAGAGGACATCGAAATTGTTCCTTCGGCCGGGGACGGCTCGGCGGTGCGTTAAGGAGTGAGTCTGAAAGGAAAACAGAGGAGGAGAAAATAGGTTGATAAACAAACTACTTTCTATTTATACCAAACTATTGATCCGTGATTAATACAGAGCTTTGTTCAGCACTCGCAGGGACTTGGAACATGGCTCTTTGGTGCCATGCTGCTGACCACGTCACACCAGACTAACGCAAATAAATAATGCCCGCTTGTCTCCCCTTCCAACTACTTTGGAAGGTAACCAGCCATCAAACATTTGATTTTCCAATCTTTTTTTTTTTTCTCACAGTGTGTCTGAGGCTGCGAGAATCACTGCAGTTACTGCAGCTTGTAGAAGGAAATACTTATACTGCAAATGTGATGACACCTGCTAGTAGGAATATTGTAGTTTCTAACAGCTGCAGTTTGAAGTAAGAGTAAAAAGGCAGAAACAATTGTCCAAATATCTTTGATATAAATAGCCACAAAGATCACAAAAAATGACATCAGCAGCATTTAATTTTAACCTACTTTATCTCAAAATAAGAAACATTTCAAAGCACAGCTCAGAGGGTGACTTTAGCTCTTCAAGAGTTAAGAGGGACATTTTAGTCAAAAACTAGACCTTGCTGTGAAACCAGCCCTGAGAGTAAACTCACACCTCGCATTTCCCTTGTGTGAGAAAATGAGAGAATAATCATAATAAGCTCCTGAAAGCACAGCGCAGTGCAGCTGGATGAAAGGAGCGATCATTACACGGAGCGATGCATCCTTGTATTTAAAAATAACTATATCTAAAGTTTGACTAAAACCGAAACAACAACAACAAAGTCGTTTGTAAAAGGTCACGTTCAACCAGTGAACATTTGACAGTATATTAATGTCTGTGCCTTCAGTATGCTTGTGTCGATCAGCGACGGGTTGGACTGAAGAAACATCATGGTCCACAAATGTGAGAGTGATTTATTTTTGTCAGTCGCTGAAAACAGGAACATTATCATAGGTAAATAATCACTTTGTCAAGTCATCTAGTGGGCTGGCAAAACCATAACTTTGAATAATGGGTCTGTATGTCCTCAAATTGCTACTAACACCTCAAGAGCAAATTTCATAAGTAAGGAAGTTGTCTAGGCCCCTATATATCATAAAACAATGTTGAATAAGAAAACTATTAAGACAGGGTAAAACCACTCCAAAGAACATCAACACACTAGTCTGATGCATCTTTATTTGCTTTAATAACCAGTTTGAAGTGATTAGTAAAGAGGTAATTAAAGGGGAGTAGAATTGAGTATTACTGCAAAAAGATGTCTCATCCAAAATCTATAATTACCTCATCAAGGGAAATATACGCCCCAATGATGCTTTAGCACAGTTACCCAACACGAACTGAGAAATATGTGTTGTGTTGAATGCAGGTGCACCACAGAGACGTAGAGGGGGTTGACAGGGTCATAGCTGCAGTTTGAGTCCTACAGTCGTGATATCAGCGCACCCTTTAATATTATTACTATCATAAACAAACAAAGCTGCTTTCCTGGTGAGACGGCCCTGAGACAGGAAGCAGGAAGAAGGGTCAGAAACTGTTATTGTCTCCACATAAATTACACTGAGTGTGCGGGGCGTAATTGATCGTGCATTTGTGTGCGTTTGTTTGCGTTACCTTGCAGGTGAGAGATCGCGTGCAGGGTCGTTTAGTCTCTGGGTCCTGGACGCCACAGTGCTTGTTCGGATCAAACACTCTCCCTGTAAAACATGTGCACACACACACACACAAATAGCAAAGGGGCTTTGTAAGTCAATGCAACACTTGTACTGTCAACATGTACTTTTAAACTGTTACAATGAATATTTTCATACCAACAATGGATCAATTGATTGCATGTGTGTGAAATAAGTCTCTCAACCAACCCGCCAACAACTATCACCCAACTCTTCAGTTTCCCCTCTGCTCCACAGAGCGTATTTCACATTATAACACTTTTTTAAGTCAGTGCCGCAAATTTTACTGTTCAGGTTGACTCCCCCTGCTCTGATCAGCATAGTTTCCAGACACAGCCCAACCCACTGTACGCGACCTGCACAGCAGCAAACAGCTGATGGACAAGATTTTTCCTTCAGACGTTTGTGGAAACTTAAACAGAGCTAAAGACAAGAGTGAACATTGACAATATATTCATCAGAGCGGACAGAAACATAACTCCAAATGAATTATAATATTGCTCTCATTAGCCCACAAAAAAACAAACAGTAATTGCAGCTTTAATGATAGAAACATCTTCAAAGTTTTATTTTTGAATATATAAAAGGAGATTAGTGAATTATTTTAACATTATAGAATCTGCAAGTAATTTCCCAGTCAATAAGGTCTTTGAAAGACACACTTTGTTACTGCACAAAACTAGTTGGCCAACAACAACCTCCCATCAGCAGGTTATCTTTTACAGTGTTGCTGTCAGAGGGCTGTAATCTTGTGCTGGCCTTTGCTATAATCCCTGTAATCATTCTGTGTTTGCGGTATGAGACGACAGCTCCAATGGATACGGGTGGACAGGCAGACACATGCAAATGTACAAACAGCGACTAACATGCTCTTTAAAATAAAGAAACAGCTCACTCACTCAAAAGTGACACAACCTTTAGAATGGAAGGCGAGGAAAGAGATAGAGAGGAAGACGGGTGGTGTGAGCAAATTCTGAAGGAAGACACCGATGAGAGAGGGAAACCAAACATCACAGACAGGCAGAGAACAAGATGAGTGAGAAACAAGACCACGATGAGCAGCGAGAGACAGCCAAAAAGAGAGGAGGACACGGCAGTGTGTGAAAGAAAGAATAAAATCAGGACAGAATATGAGTGTGTGTGTGAGAGAGAGAGAGGAGGAGGAGGTCGAGGCAGGAGGTGGAGAGTGAGAAGATGATAAAATATAAAGACTCAGAAGGTGGGGAAATCTCTCAAGAAGACGAGCAGCTTTTTGGCAGTGGGAGCTCGTGAATTAGAGGGTGTAAATCAGACGCTTTGAGCACAGCAAGACACGGGGCGAACGATGAGAACGAACAGAATTGAGGAGGGGAAGGAGAGGAGCAGCTGAATAGAGAATAAAGAGAGAAATATCAAGAGAATGGTAAGAGGATGGAGAAAACTAAAGAAAGAAAGTCATTAGAAACTAAAAAGACATGTCTCTCCTTTTCCAAAATACAGTCTCACCCCAGCACCTTCCTGTAGCCAAACATTAAGGCTGAGGGCTCCCCAAAGATTATGACGATTGAGTAATAGTGTGGTAGTGTACAAACAGTTAGTGTCTGTATAAATGCATTATTGTAGGATTTCGTGTATAAAACTGAGAATGGTTGGCAACGGCCATCATTCCACAGAACTAACCTGATAGTCTTTTGTGCGACCTGGAGGAAGTCTTAGTCCCATTCTGAGGCTTCTTTTCCAATGGTGACAGTGACAATGAGGATGAGGATGATAATGATGATGATGACCGGTGGGAAAGCGAGGGTGACAGGGAGGGTTTTCGGTCCAGTGGGGAAGGAGAAGGCGTAGATGTTGGCCGTCTCTCCAGTGGCGAACGCGCCGGACTGGGACGCCCGTCCAGCGAGGAAGGAGGTGTGGCTGAGCCAGTGCTGCGACCATTTGTGAGCTTTTCGCCGGAGCGCTGAGAGGCCGGGGGAGTGAGGGATGGAGGTTTGAGGGAGGATGGGGAGTGGGAGGAGGACGAGGAGGAGGTGGTGGTGAGGCGCACATGTGATGCAGGGTCGGCTCGGTTAAGGCAGGGCATCTTCTCCAAGCTCACGACTGGAAGCGATACACTGAGGAGACAAAGGGAGAAGAGAAGGAGAGAGTGTGTAAAGAGATTGCAGGACTAAATGAATGCTTTGGAAGCAGCGTGTAGTATTTAATTAGACCTTACAAAAGTGTTATGAAGATGTTTTAAGAAAATGAAACCCACCATGTCTTGTTCCGCACCCCCTTTGGTGGATAGACAGCAATTGGTGCCTTGCTGAAGCGGGAGTGAGGGTAATCTTTAGGGACCCTGAAGGCCAGCGTGTCCCCGGGACACGGAGCCACAGCAGGGGCCACAGCTGGTGCTTTGGGCTTCATGGGGACCAGGGGGCTCCTGGAGCGGATGGGGGAGCCGTGACGCTTCTCTGATACAGGTTATAGAGACAAAGATCTGTGATGTATTTGAGGTCACACACATTCATGACACATGCACTAAAATGGTTCAAGACACTCAATCAAGTATAATTAGTTGGTGATTTTGGAAACTGATTTGCATCTTAGCACTTGAATCTAGTTCTTAATTTAATACAGTGCAGTATTAACACCAGCGTCTTTTTTTGCTTAGGTGCCAGTGTTGTAACACGGGAGAAAGCTAATTTGTTCGACGTGTCATATGACGTGTCCTTGCGTGATAAACCTTACCAATCTGTTCACCATGTCAAGTTCAAACAAGAGCCAACAGTTAGAAATACCTCTTGAACCAGATCTGATCAGAATACACCAGTGAAAGAAAGTTGGGACACAGAGGGGGAATGTCGAGGGACACAATCCCAAGGCAGTGGGGAGAAAGTAGAAAAGGAGAGGAGCTCACACTTACGGTTTTTGCTATGCATGTCTTTGTGGGAGCAGGGTGGGGAGGGGATGGGAGGGGTGTGCGCTCCAGGAATGTCTGTCTCTCTGTCTCTCTCACAGGGAAACTACACCCCAGCTACCTGAAGGGAAACAGAGGGATGAAGACGTCGTAAACACAGAGAAACGAGGTGGGGGAAACACTACATACACACACACAGAAAGACAGCATTTTGGACTGCTAATGACGGAGTATACAAATGAGGTGTTGTGTCATACTATGTTCACACTTTGTAGCACGTAATGTTGTCTCTCTTTAAGCAAAGGGTAAACAACCATCATGTGCAAGATCTGGCAAGACTTAGCTGACAGAAAAGTTAGTGAAAAGCAGCTGTTCATTTTGGGATGAAACCAACCATCATGGTTGACTAAATTCCTCTCTGCTGATAAGACGTCAATCTAAAACTGTAAGGAGTGGTGAAATTATTAAATACACATCAGCTCAGGTAGAATGTATAGACTGCTGTATATAAATACACATGAATGCAAATTGCCTCCTGCACAGAGTAATGGTTACAAAGACTAGTAGCAAATATCCAAAACGTCTGTGTCCACAAACATCTTTTCAAAGGCGCTGCCTTAAAAATACTAGTGTGATAAGTGCAAGCCAAAACAACTCCCTAATACAACTACACATACACACATAGGCAGACAAACAGTAAGACAGGCTTACACACAGAAAGTGCATCCAAATTTGCTGATCTACAGAATTAATGTAATATAATTTAAAAAAAGGTTTCCCAAGTGTAAAGCAAACTACTGAACACAGTGGTACTGATGTCACTATTCGATCAGTGAGCAGCATGAGCAATCATATAGTGTGTGTGTGTGTGTGTGTGTGTGTGTGTGTGTGTGTGTGTGTGTGTGTGTCAGTGTCACAATGCTCTGGCTGTACAACTCTGTTAATGAGTGTAGTAGTAGGCTTCTAACAGCAGCACCGTTTGAGCAGCAGCGCTGAGCAGACAGGACAGACTGATCGACTCTGTAAGTTTGCTCAGGAGTGCATGAGTACACAGCCAAGTGTGCTGCAGGTGACCAAGGAAGAGAGAGTGTGTGTGTACAATTTGTATGTTAAGTGCGTCTGTGTGTTGAAGAGATTATCCACAGCGTGCAAAAGTATAACAGGTGTGTGTGGGTATGATACCACATGGTGAATGTACTATATGGTTTTGCTGAATATGTAAGCATAGCAGAGCGTGAATGTTTCTGTGGGCAGTGTGTGTGTGTGTGTATATATATATATAAGCACAAGAGCATCATTTGCATATGTGAGCATGTGTGGCAGGTGTGTAAATAGGCCAGTGGAAGCAGAGGACCAGGGAGGCAGCTGTGATCACAGTGGCAGGATCAAAGTCCGGAGCCACATTCACAGGTATGCAGCGACAACAAGACAAATTAAATCACACTGCTCTTACGACAGCGCGCACGCACACACGACATCACGCACGCACACACGCACCACACAATGAAGCTGTACGGCACAATTAGACTGGGGGGGGGTTTCTCTTAAAAATAATTGTGCAAAAGTTATGGGATTTATTGAATAAATTTTAGTTCGAGAAAGAAAATTCAAATTTTAATGACAAAATCAAAGGCTGTTCAAATTCTTGGCTTAATGATGATCTATCGACTTGCAGCTCGTATATCTATTTGTGCAGTAAGACAATGAAAAATGAACTACTTATCCCCCTCCCGGAAAAAAACAGACAGATAAATAGTGATTTGAAAGACAACTCATCCAGTGAGTACCGGAGCTAGTGGGGAGCTAACCATACTGATTTACAATACATGGACGTTTGCCCAGGCAAGGTCACTAAGCCACTCAACCACAAGGGCACTCTCACTACTAATCTCTCCTGTCTGCCTGTCGTTATGGCAATGCTGAGAGCCCAGCTGGCTGCCAATTGGCCGCTGACTCATCCTGTGGGTGGAGCTCTCGCGTGATGAGGAAGCAGAGGCTCTAGCAGCTCAGCTGGGTTTGTTTACATTGAGAGGGCAACGGGGGACATAAGAAGGCAGAGAAATGCAAGGACTGGAGATGTCTGTGAAGATCCACAGACAGCCCTGGCTATAAGCATCAAGTTGAATAACCAGCAAGCAGGGAAAATAACCAAATCATGAAAACAAAGGAGCAGTGGCCTTTGGTCAGGTTTATCCAATATCCTAAAGTGGGAACCACTATACAACTGGGTTGCCTTGAGGAAAGGTTAAGGATTTTCCATTTCACATACAACCAAGCCGCAACAACAATAATAACAGTGGAATAAGCAACACCACCACCAGTACGAGAAACCAAGTAGAAATTTTGTGGTTAACAGACAAACATAGCGTGAAATGAGCAACTTCACCGCAGCACGGCACTTGTTGAGTTCAGAGTGGAATGGAATTGAAACGGATTTGATGACCTGCCTCAGACTTCATTTAATCCGCCACTACAGAGAAAAGTTTGGAAGGCGAGTAGAAAGAGAGACACAGACACTCCCACCAACAGCAACAACATGACCCTTTCATAATGCGCTCCACTTACTCACACACAGCAGGCCACCAGCAAGGGAGAGAGGTTAGCAGAGACGGACTGAGAAGAGTGGAGAGAGCAAATCACAGTAGCACTGGGAGGAAAACACTGAAAACATCTGAACATGTCACAGAGAGACGAGTTACCCAAACAGAGAGGCTTCAAAAGCCTGACTTTAAGACAAAATGAATAACGTATCATTATTTGCACATTGTCTTGTATTTTAAATGTTATTCAGGGAAGGAATCTGCCAACAAATGAAATGTTCTTTGAAATAAACCATCAATTATGCTCGCCCCTATTAAAAGAAACTTTCATATGAAGGAAGGTTTCAAAACTTTTTCCAGGATATCTACCATAGTGGTAAATCACACAAACTCAATTTATAGGGAAAATGTCTGTATAACATGATTGTGTGTCTGCAATGAGCTTTAACGTTCACCCACAACCATTAAAAACTATTCCTTTGCTAATTTCTTTCTTTAAAAGCTTGCAGAAAGTATGGCACTAACACTGCCACCATGAGGGATTCATTTGATATCCTACTGGGGCCACTTGTGCTAAGAACATTCGCTTGCCTTGCTCAAAGAAGATTCAAATATACAAATCCATTGAATGGTGCCTTGATGTTAAAAAAAACAACAAAAAACAGTACATCTTAACTTTATTGAATAGCAAAGAGATCTTATAATAATCCTAGCTGTAGGTCATAACCACTCTTTTCTTCACAGACAGCAAAGCTGAACAGCAAACTGGCCATGCATAACTAGAAGCCACTGACCCCTGAGGCTGCCAGCCAGCCCTCCCTCCTCTGTGTGTGTGTGTCTATCTGCATGCATGCATTTCTGTATATCTAAAGCCCCAGTGCCGATTTGATGCACAGGTCAAGCATGAAAGCGGACCCCCATGATGGATAAGCACACAAACTCACGTACAAGGCCAGTGCATTGAATGCGAACGCTACTCAGGGTCACAACATTGAAAGTAGAATCCCAAGCAAGGAACAATGGCACCATTCTGGCGAGGATACTACAGTGACATGATGGGAATGTGCAACAATGGGAGGAAATGCTGGACCACTTTAAGAATATCTTGACAGGGGCAGTTCCTGGAGGCAGTCCACTCAGCAGAGGTCAGGAGCAGGATGAAAGAGACTAGTTGGGCTTGTAACGCCAAGTCAATGAATCAACTTTAGCAATGGGACAGTGTGACTTGTAGGTCAGCGTGCGACTGTTAAAATGATCGTGACAATAAAAGCAACTTTTCTACGAGTCAGCATGTGACTTGGCCTACTGGTCCACTACAGCGCCTGCTTATCATACTGTGGCCTAAGGATTGTTTTGTTTTATGGGAAGCGCTTAGGAGCTTCCCAATCCAGTGTGTGTGTTTGTGGGTGTGTGTGTTTGTGTTAGAGACCTGTTGTTACCTGACTTTGTGTCCGTGTCAGCAAGCACAAATGCCGGCAACAAAGGAAAGAGGGGGGGCCCCCAAGAGCAGGACAAAACAACAGAGGCTGCCAGGAGAGTGTGAGTGTGTGTGTGTGTGTGTGTGTGTGTGTGTGTGTGTGTGTGTGTGTGTGTGTGTGTGTGTGTGTGTGTGTGTGTGCATACAACTCCTCCTGCCTCTCTCGGAGAAGCCGTGTGTGTGTGTTCATTAAGCATGACCACGTGTCCTCCACCCCCACCCCCCCAAACAGACGGCTCAGGCTGGTGCACGTGCCGCCAACAGAAGGAAGCAGCGGCTAGTGGGCAGATGCGAGCGCGCTCAGTGGAGCCACAATCAAAAACAAACAGAGGTAGACGGACAGTGTTAAGGACCAATGAGAGCCGGTTTCTGCTGCCGGTTTCTACTGGACTGACACTGCTTTGTTTCCACACATAATCCCTCTGGAAAAATCTAAACTTTGGATTTTAACTCTGTTTCCGTTTCATTTAATGTGTGGATGACAACTGATGCAGCATTCCCAACTAGATTATTAAGTTTGATGAGTATGTGTAAATCATATATGTGTTTGCTCCTGAAAGCATTGAGACTTTTCAACAAATTTTCTTTATCAAATTAACTTCAGATGATTTCACAACCCTGGGTAAAAACTCATCAGAAACTCTGCCTTGGCTTGGACATCGTTTAGGAGCACAAGAGCTGCTTAGAAAGAAAACTCAGCCTAAATTCAGAGGATATACTTATTTACTGGATAAAAAGGCCTGTGCACAAAGCTACATCTAGTCAATTGTTCTGTAAATTATTTAGTATTTTTCAGCTGTTGCCAGCCTGCTGGGTATTTGGGAGCGTAACCATGCTGTGGTTGTTCATGTGGAGAATGAGGACTTTATGTTTTAAGAGGCCTTTCAGGCATTTATAGAAAATAATTGTATTGGAGTAATTGTTCTATGCCTCTGTGTGACAATTGGAGACACCCCAAGGTGTGTGTGTCTGTGTGTGTAACTTACTGAAGTGTATGACTACGCCCTGAGGTGTAACTGTGTCTGTGTGTGTGTGTCTTACCATAGTGTGCGAGTATGCCCTGAGGAGTGACCACCTTATTGCAGAGATGGCAGACAACAAGAGTAAAATCCTCCAGTGATGGACACTGGCTGTAGACAAACATCTCTGAAACACAGACATGGAGGAGGAGAAACCAAAATTTAGACAGTGAATAAAAAAAAGACAAACATGATTCTAAGGAAGGAAAGAAGACACAAAGAAAGAACGATCATAATCAGAGATGAATGCAGCATAATCTTCGCAAAATTGAGATGTTTTTCTTTTAACAGCACTAAGTAAATATTAATATATACACATTATGAACTGCTTCAATTTGTGTTCATTTACCTGTAGGTCGTTGACACAATTATTTCTCAGAGGATTTAACAGCTTAAAAACAGTTAAAAGCCATATTTCAATATCAATTAATTTCCTAAATAAATTCATTGATAGTAAACTAAATTAAAAAAAATCCATCCGTTATCTATATCGATTTATCTTTTTAGGGGTTGCAAAGTAATACAGTGTGCTAGCAAGCATGCAGCTTCAGCACATGGTTCCTAAGACATACAGGCAACAACCCACCCACTGGACAAAATGTGAATATTAACACCAAAAAAACGAAAAAAGCCTTAAGAAATCGATCTTCTTACACCCAAACAAGCTCTGCTGACTGAAATCGCAGCACTTATTAGCACAGGGTTTAAGACAAAACTCGCTGAGAAGAGCTGGGATGTGAATGGATGTGTGTGTTTGTGAAAGCCTGAAAGGAGAATCTGTGGGTGTTTGACCGTGTAGAGCTGAATGTGTCGGCATGACCTTGCATTGCCAGCGAGTAGAAGAGACAGGTACTCAAGTCAGTGTGTGTGCGTGTGTGCGTGTGTGTAGAAGATGAAAAGGATCTATTACTGTAGGTCATCGCAGGGTCAAAGTATACCACAATCATACTGTATAGTTTATATTCAGAATGTGTGTGACGTTGAACTTGATACTTGAGAGTGTGTGACAGGCTGAGTCACTGTGTGTGTGTGTGTGTGTGTGTGTGTGTGTGCGTGTAAAAGGTCAGACCTCGTCTCATCCTCATACATGAGGTCTTGAAGGCCAAATACCAATAGACACTGTTAAGATCACTAGTGGGTGTGATGCATGACTTCAGAGTCATGTCATCATTGACTGAAGCTAACTGGTAATTAAATACTGAAGAGTAAATAAACTGAATCAAATTCATTAAAATAAGATGTTAGTACACAAAACATGTCATCAGTTCTCCAAAGGAAATGGCCTTTCTATCAGATGCTGAGCAGCTGCACTGACATAGATAACTATAAAGCTGCAAATTCAAACTCTCAGATTCCTGTTTTTGCCGACCAAAAGCTGCTTTTCCTTCACTTGCAAATAAGCTGCAGTGTTTGACTCCCTTCGGACTTGACTGAAGGCGGTGAGATCAGACACAAGTGGAAAGGTGTGGCCGAGGTTAGAGAAGCAGTTTGTGAAACATCTTCATAGACGTCAACAGGTCCGTAAGTGAAAAGGATTAATAATTGTGTAATGTGAGCAGTCAAACAGAAACCGAGAGCCTGGCAACACCGTTGGCAGGTTACTTCTGCCTGCCAAGTGGTTTCAGTTTGTGTCTTTCCTGTCCTCACTTTCTGAGGAATGAGCACATTTTTCTTCATGATAAACTGTCCTGCCCCTCAAAAAAATTACATTGTGATGGGAAATGTTTTTTCTGACAAATGGCAAATTCTTAAGTTTACAGTAACAGAAAAGTATGCAAGAATATAATTTCCTCTGCATCTGCCAAGTCAAACGCAAACAAAGTGCATAACCTATTTCTGCGGCCTAAAGTGTGTGTGTGTGTGTGTGTGTGTGTGTGTGTGTGTGTGTGTGTGTGTGTCAAGCCAACTGCTATAGTCTGCCAAATGACTGACAGGCCAGGAAATGAACTACAAAAACAATCACTCACTGGTGAATAAGCATGTTTGGAGCTACTACAACAATCTATCATTCGACACTGATTACATTTAGAACAAGTAAATCAAATTGCCATTGGTGAATTAGTGTTTGGAAAGCCACTTAAACCAACTCAAACAGTTCCAGGGGAGGACAGGGGCGACAGAAACAACTTCAACTGAAGCCGTTTTTATGGAGAGGCACACCAGAAGCAGAAAAGAAGCTTATCAGCGGCAGGCTGGCAGCCGTTGCTGTTGCAGGACCTCTGCCACTAGCCTCTTGTGTATCACAAACAAGTCCCAGATACAAATCTTGGTAAAACTACAATCATTCACAGATGGTCCTTGCATAAGGACAGACCCAGGTCATAAGACAGGTAGACCGTATGTAGGAGGCCAAAAATTGTTTACTTAAATTTTTTCGGAAACAAAGCTGTTCACAAATACCAATGTAGGTGAAAAGACGGCATGAAACTGAATGACAGACAAATCCCCACGCAGAGGCAAAAAAATACCTTCCTCTGTAAGGTTAAGCTCATTCAGTTCAGTTGGATTCAGTCGCTTCTTTTTTTTTCCTTGCGCGTTTTTTTTTTTTTTTTTTAAATATGTTTCCGTTCCAACGATAGAGCAAGGCTTTTTGAGCAGGGCTAATGAATCATTTTCAGTATCGATTAATTTGCAGATTTTCTTTATTGCTTGGTCAGTCATTTGCTTTTTTAAATGTCAAACTTCACAATTTTCACATCTTAAAATTGTTGTCTTTATCAACTCGTGATGCAAAAGCAAAACAATTCTCAGTTTACCATTAGAGAAAGACTGCACGTATACGCACATATCATTTTTTATTCGACTGTATTCCAGGGTTGATATGGTAATGTAACTAATTTAAGCACAAACCACTTGAATGTAGACAGCAGCAGCCCACTTTACTAAGTGACTAATTTTGAGTACTCTGCTGGATAACAAGAGATGTCTCAAACCCTCATCAGAGGAAATGGCACATGTACTGCCAACAGTATTGTGCCCTCGCCTGCACATTGTGGTATGCCACCGTGTGATGCATCCTGCAGTTGAGTGCAATTATCCTCCCAGCACATTACGCAAAACACTTGCAGGTATGTCTTTGACTATATACAGTCATCTGAATGATCTGTTTTTTACAATACACTCACATTTTTACAGAATCCTTAAAAGATATTAGGAGCTTTCCAGCGATTGCCATCCTGTCTAAAGGAGAGAGTGGTAAACCTACAAATAGCAGCACAGCAGCGTTTCCTATTTCTACTGGGATGATGACAGCGTCTGCCACTCAAGTCGGGCTAAGTTGCTGTCAGTTGTCATCATCTCCACTGAGTATATGTATGCAAGAGGGAGATAGAGACATAGATACCAATCGTGACCTGCACCTCACAACAATTTCTGCCAACCTGGCCACACGATCTAAAAACGTCTGCACTGAGGTGTCAAATGAGTTAAACATTGTTCGAATAATAACGCTATCTCCGCCTGATAGGAATTTACAAATGAAGCATTTCCTGTGGGTTAATGAGGCTTGTAGATGGCTGAGTGTATATACATATCACTCTCAGCAGGCCTTAGTGTCATGTTACCAGCAGATCAGCAATTCTGGAAACACCGCTCCAGTTTGGCTCTGAGAGAGGAAGGTGAGGGGTGTGAGTGCGTGTGCACGTGTGGGTTGGGGGCAAGGTTGGTATTCGACCAGTGAGAGGGAGAAGAGTTTCCCCGGCTGCAGCACGCCCCAACAGGGATGACTCATGCGTGCTAGTGTGCAGCGCGTGCTCCTGTGGGTATTTATACGTGGTGAGTTGTGGAGGAACTCCTCGGGCTATGACCGAGTACCCACTCGATGCATTGGGGCACCCCCACAGCCCCCCTCCATATTATGCTTACACATAACACCGGCAATATTTTTGACCAGGAAAACCCCCATCGCCACTCAGTTCGCAAAAAGATCTAACACGGCCATACCCACTACCTGGATACATATGTGCAGTTCATTTGAACAGGGTCGGAACTATGAATTCAATTATGAAAAATACTCTAAAGAACATCCATGCAAATATACCGTAACACCCTCCAGCAGGAGCACTCCTAGTTCCCTACTACTGCCAATGTACCACTTCAATAAAAATAATAATTACTAATGGTATCAAACAATGTATTTCCTTTTCACAGTGACACTTGCCCGGTTTTACACCGTCAACCAGACACCCGGGGAACGAAAATCAAATGCCAAGACAAAAGTGCAAGCACACAAGTTGTGACGTTTAGTTTAACATGACACATCACCCAAACAGCTGCTGCATTGTAGCCTTTCTAAAGCGTTTATATTCGAGACATGTCTGACACCTTTGCCGGAAGTTAACAGGAAGATTTCACGTGAAAGTAAAAACAATACTGTCCAAATACTGTCTGGCTTCAGCTTGTTAAAGGTTTTGCTTATCTTTGTCAAATATGATAAGCTACATTTCTTTTGCTACATCGGGTTTGGTCTTAAGTAAAACTGAATCTGAACACACCTCCTTGCATCTAGGAAAACTACTATTATTTTTATTATGATTATGATTATGATTATTATAGCTGTGGGCATTTCCCCACAGCTCTCCGACATTTTAATGATAGAAGACAGACGTGCCACAGGGCATGTGTGCCCACCAAACAAAAACAATAACAAACCAGCAGCTGCCCCTCACCTTGCTCGCTGAGCTGAACAGCTTCGCCGGGGCAGCGGGGCTCTTCGTCGCCGTGGCCCAGGGACGAGTCTGCGTCTGAATGAACGGAGGGAGGAACAACAACAACAACAACAACAACAACAACAACAACAAAACAGCCGCGTTTACAAACCACCACGGGAGCGTTCGCAACAAAACTTCGGGGCCGCGCGCGGCGCCCCGCTGGGTCGGGGTCTGTCCGCGCAGCGTTAGCTTGCTAGCCGCGCTGTCAGGGCTAACCAACTTACAGCTGGACGGCTCGCGGTCTAATTACCGCACGCGCCGACGGCTCGAGCTCGGCGACGCTTTTTTTTTTTTTAAGCTTCGCTCTGCTCGTGCTCGTGCCCGCGCGCGACTGTCGAAGCAGCCCGTTAATAAGAAAATATCGCACTCGGGTTAGTGACAGAACATTTTTTTTTTTTTTTTTTTGACAGTTACTACTTCGGCTGCGCTTTGACAGACGCTGCGCGTGCGCGTGCGCGCCCCCCCTCAACTCAATCACAGGCAGTTGGGGACCACCGCGCACTTCCCCGACAGTTTGTGCGCGAGCACGACGCCGCCGCCGCCGACGACGTGCGAAACTTACTGTCGACAATTCGTAATTTAGCCGCGCTGACGAAGGACGACCAGGGCCCGCAGAGGAAGCAATCCGGACTCGGTATTTGGCGATCCAGTGTCGCCATTGCTCTTCCTTCTTGTTTCTCGCTCAAAGCCGTTTTTTCCTTCCTCTCCCTCTCTCTCTCTCTCTCTCTCTCTCTCTCGCTCTCTCTCTCTCTCTCTCTCTCTCCTTTGCACGCAGCAGGCGAGAAACGAAAGAACGAGATACGGTGACGTCGTCATCGGCGCGCTTCGGCCTGGTTCGGCATCGGTCGGGTGGTTGAGAGGTTGTTGAGCCAAAGTGGGTGGCGAGTAGTGGGTGAAGGCAAATACACAGGCCTGAAAAGTTCCGTTTACTGGGACAGTCCAAACAAGACACAATGATGTTGTTTTACATAAACAAATATATGAACGATCAAGAGAGATCAATTCTCGCATCTCACTGTGGCTGTGGCACATGCGTGTTCATAAAGCCTGTCTCCTCCTGATCCTCTCTACTATGGTGCACTGAGGTTTATTGCTCGCCAGTGCTCGTTGCATGCTCTGGCTGTTCGATCTTGTCCACCTACACTCTACCAGACAGTATACTAGGGTCATTCTGGGCCTGTGTGAGATATTTTGACAGGAGGCCAGAACCATGAATATACCATTAAAACTCCCAAAACCTCACTGAATGGCAAATAGAGACAGTCAATATCATTGCAATAATGAAATTGTCCTGGTCAGCCCATTTTATGAAAAGTAACTTTTCCATAAAAGTGGATGAAGCCCGTGGCACTACACTGACCCCTTGTGGCTGAAATCAGAACCTGCGTTTCATGGTGCAAATTCAGACTGGATGGAGATGTTCAGTATCGTCTCCTTCCTTTTCAAGAAGCGTCACTGTCAAGAGATCACCTCAGTCCGACTGAAACGCGGATTAAACACAGCAGTTCTTTGGTACAGTCGCGTGATGTTTACATCTTTATCTCGCGCCTCTATAATTAATGCACCGCAAGGAGAAAAACTCAGCTCTAAGCAATGCTGGAAAGTTACATCTCAAATAATTTGATTCCAGAAAAGTTCACATACATGTCCCTGAACGCAGACAATGACCATGAGTCAAGCTATGACACATTGTTGTCAAATAAAATACTGGAAAGAATGTAATAGCGCACTTTAACACACACACACACACACACACACACACACACACACACACACAGTTCAGTCTTTCTCTTTCTGTGCTTGTGTGTGTGTGTGTCTCTCTCTCTCTCTCTCACACACACACACACAAAGGATGACTCAACCACAATGTTGTGTTTGTTTCCCACACAGTCACTCACTGAGGTCACAGGACAAACCAGGAAGCACAACGTACATTTTTTCTGTCTCTTCCAGGGTCTTGCTAATGGTACGTCACAGATGCTTCAATGTCTTTTTTTCCCCTCGTCACCCGTACTGCACCTTAAAGTCTTTAGTTTCTCAAATGACCAGGGGGAAAAATATTCAGGACAAAAGAGATTAAAGAAAGAAAAAAATCATTTCTTTATTGAAAACACAAATGTACCATGAAATTTGTCATGTCACAGAGTTTATGTCTCTCTGGAATAAGACAGTTTGGCAGGCTAAGTGCATAGGAATCATTGAGAAAGCTATAGCGTGTCGGGGGATGATTACAAGAGTGCAGCGGCATAACCAGTACACCACACACGGCTGCTGTTTCATTCATGTGTGTAAGTCAAATGATTCAGCAAGACCATCCAACATACACTTTTAATATAAATGCAATAGATCAAAAATTAAGACAAAATCAAGAATGACTCCCACATACACTAAATGTGAAAAATAAAAACAAAAAAATTGACAGTGTAAAAAAAACAAACAGAACACTAGCTCACGGTTCGGCATCTCCGGAAAGATTAAAAAACAACAACTAGACAATTAAAAACAAGAGCGACTGGTTTGTTTGCACAACAACATGATTTAACATCACGTGAAGAAATTAAATAAGCTTAAACAGGGAAAAGGAAAATGTTGCTCTGGCTGGCAGAATAGTTTCTGATAATAGTGAGGCAAAAAGAAGAGTAATAAAAAGCAGAATCAAAAATTAAGAGGAAGTAACTACAAAAATTTAACATGATAATAAAAGAAAAAGTGAAACAAATAAACAGGATACAATGAAGGGAGGATTTATCGTTTAACTGGTACTTTGGTATATCAAAGCTTTTCAGAGGAAAAAAAAAAATTCAAACTTTGTCTGCAAACACACACACACACACACACACACACACACACACACACACACACACACACACACACACACACACACACACACACAGCAACATGTGAACTAATCAAGTAGCCGACTGTCAATCAAGTAATCTTCATGGCTTCACACTCTCACAGTGCTTTGTAGGACATGACAAAAGCACAATAAGCACCATAAGGTTGCACTGTTGCATGATGTGAAAAGAAAATCACACACTGAACGTACAAACTACCTCCATAACATTTGG
Source organism: Scophthalmus maximus (assembly GCF_022379125.1). Taxonomy (NCBI): domain Eukaryota; kingdom Metazoa; phylum Chordata; class Actinopteri; order Pleuronectiformes; family Scophthalmidae; genus Scophthalmus; species Scophthalmus maximus. The sequence continues at coordinate 16,867,522 of NC_061526.1, read as the reverse complement.
GATGGATTTACAATTTACATAGCGCGTGTGTCTCGGCATCTTAAAGCTTGAATATTTAACTCTTCTGCTTGCTAGCAGAGATTTACCTTACTGAGGAAAAGCACTTGAGGATTAAAGCTTTCATGGCTTCACCTCCTCAATGTACTTCAGGAAAAAATGACACGTCCACACTAGTGTAAATTGCTAATCCTGGTTTAGTCTTGTATGGACATTTCCGTGCAGGATAACCACTTCTATGGCAAAAGGACTCAAAGTGAAGGAACCCATGAATGAAAGAAAGAAAGACTGAATGAATATTTGAGTGAGTCATTCTCTGGATACACAAGTGCTTTGTATCTAAAAATATACATGTGCAAAAACAAAAACAAAAAACAATAAGACCGAACACTGAGGCCAAATGTATGACTCAATTTCACAGCCCATATCCAATTCATGAAATATTAGTCAGTGAATGCAAACATTTCTGAGATGGTTGAATGGTACAGAGGATTATGTTATGACACATCATAGTTGTTGGTATCAACCTCTGCGTGACCCTGGAAACCTCCAATCGCATTGTCCGCACTGAAGACGTGAGTTTAAAGTACCGTATAATAATCAAGCATGTAATTCAAAACAAATGTGAATGGTTCTCTAAGACGTAAGAAACCCTCTCTTCAGGAACACAGGCCGCGCCGCTGGCCGTGAGGCTCACGACATGCGGTCGCTGTCTGTGCATGTTTCGCATTGCTAAAGCGTAAGAAACCATCTCTGAGCAGTTGTAAGAAGGCACGCTCTAATCGAAAGCATGTGGAGGCTGCAATTGCAATAGTGTTGCTATAGTACGTGGCAAAAATAAAGGCAGGCGTGGCAGACATTCAAGGTGCTATTATTTATCGCTGCATGGCTATTCGCTTCTTCAGTCTAGAGGAAACGTTTCAAGTGCAGCATCGAACTTCAACCCTTTACCCGCCGATATCTCTTCAATCTCTCGTCATTTATTTTTCTTTGCTGCTGAAAATTGTTTCTTGCTCTCGGGGCACAACACTTCTCCGTCCTCTACTTTTACACTAAGGGAAAACTCTACAGTGACTCACTGTCGCCTCCCTGATGTACCGAGTGGTATTACGGGATGGGCTGGGGCTAGCTGGCTATTACGTTATCCTTCATCTTGCTCGTCTTCATCACATTCACACAACGTTTTTTCTATGTGCATGTGTGTTTACGTCTACATGCACATTTATCCGTTTGTGTATTGTACATGCATATTTGAGTGTGTGTGTGTTTGTGTGTGTGTGTGTGTGTGTGTGTGTGTGTGTGTGACTGATTCTGCACTGGGCGGTGGTGCGTGCATGTCAATTATTTTGTATGTGACTGTGTCTTTGTGTGTTGCTGTTGGATGTTAGATGGGTGCAGGGACCTGTTGCCTTCCATGTCCAGATGGGGATGAGAATTTCTGAGAGTGCCAACGAGTCTCCTTGTACACAAACCAGGCGTTTCCCGCCCACACAAACATGTTGAGGTAGCCGAACACCTGGAAGAATAAAAAAAGTATAGTTTGATATCAAACACTTTTTTAATTCGGGAGGAGTGTAAAAAAACACATTCAAAAAGAGGAAAACAAGATATTTGAGGATCAGTCACAAAGGACTTGGGCTTGGGTCACATTTGTGTCCACTGAACTTCAGTCCAATAAATTTGATTTTGGACTTGGAAATATTCAGCAGAGCACGGCAAATTTGCCTGAAGAAAATCAAAGTGCTGGTGATCAGTGTCGCATGACTGTGAGTCAGGCTGCCTGGTGTTTATACGTGTTAATGCATTATTACATAAAAAGGAGTGGTGGGCCAGTGCCAGAGTCACCGACTCTTATTTCTTTAATTAGATGAAATGGCCTATCCGCTTGACAAATGTTTGGATTCACAGGGTCAGGAGTCAAGCGCGGAGCTTGAAAAGTGATGACACCAAACCAAATTATTAATTCATCCTGCAGATGTGTTTCAATCGAAAAAAACAAATGACTGTGAAACTGAAAGGCGTGACATCAAATTAAGGCAGTTTATCATGCAGCCCCCTGAAAAGTCTTTGTACAACTAGCGTGTGAACGGACTTTGATGTGGAGTTCCCCTTCACCTGTGAGAGAGTTTGGTACGCGCGCAACAAAAATCTCAGAAAGTAATTCTGCTCCGTTTTTTATTTTCTATTTCTCACCACAGAGATGTTGAGGGTGCGCAAGTTGGCGAACTCCGTGACCTCACAGGTGACGTTGCCGCCCTTGCAGAGTGCCAGCGTGGCGCTGACGCCTTCGGTGTCCGTCGCACCCTTCACATTCTGCAGGCCCTTCGCCCAGGCGGATGAACACACCAGCCACAGGAAGACCAGGATCGCAGTGATCACAAAGTCCTGGGAACGAGGACGGACAGCGCTCAGCACCACCGACAAAGAGCTCTGGATTTGTTTATTGGGAAAACGGGACAACCGGATCAATACTCACAAAGATGGGCCCAAAGTCAGAGTCCTTGTAGACGTGCATGTAGCCTAAGTAAACCAGCAGGGCCACCATGCTGTACAGGAAGCAGACGATGGCGATGCCCACAAAGAACTCAGCCGAGGAGGCCGAGTCTCCCACCATGTGTGTCGTCGTGACGGAGTGGTTACAAATAGTGGTGTTCCCCTCGACGAGCGGGACTTGGCTCAACCTGGCCGCAGACACAAGACGGAGGCGGTTACAGTCATTGTGTTTTTACTGACTTGAAAATTGCCTTTCCCCTGATTGAGCAGCTGAAGAAAAGAATGTGTTGAGATTTCTCACCTAAATGGGTAGTGGAAGTTGGCGGTGAGAGTTTCATTCCCGCCGTCGCCGCAGAACAGAGATATGATGTTCCTCCCAGAGAAGCCGCCGCAGCTCCCAAAGGCAAATATGGCCGTGAGCTGTTTGGACAGACACCAGAGAGCCGGAGATGAGGGAACACGAGGAGAGGCGAGGGAGAAATCACTGGGGAAGGAACATCTGAAAAATCCGGGAACTCATGATACAGGAGATTTGTTCAAGAGGCGGGAACGGTATTTAATATATTCTTTGTGATCAGCCCACAGTGCAAGGACACTGTCACTGAATTTGCAGTGATCTGTAATTGAAAACCATCATTATTTTTGTCTAACAAACTAGACATTTTAATCTTCCATCTGTTTTATTTTATTTCTTGAGGCTTTTTTAGATCAAATTTTAAAGGATGTTAAAAGTGGATCCGTTTTGGGGGCTGAAGATAAAGACGAGTATTTTTTAACTAACAATATAATTTTGCACGCAACAAAATAACACATTTAACTGCCGTAATGAAACGTTGCTACACAAACGCTGTCATTCGTCTCTTGAATTCTTTCTCGCAGGGACAGAGAAGCCTCCGATTCGGCGGCGGCGAGACCATGTGACCCGACTACTCGCCTTAAAATCAACACAGACCAAATTCTTTAAGCTTAAACCTCACACCGCAGTGGGAGAAACACCGATCCAACAATTCATCATCATCGTCATCGTCGTCATAATGGGCGGCGACGACGAAATCTGCCACATGAACCACTGCTGAGGACGAGGATTTTTGGTCTCCTCAAAATCTGTTGCTGACATGGGTGAAGCTTCACGTCTGCGCACATCCTAACTGTGCAGCCATCTTGCCTCACACAGCAGGTGTGAGCAGCTGTGTTTCTCGCAGATGCAAATTATACAAAAGGATTTTCCATTAAAAGGAATATGGAATGAATGGCAATCAAGAATACCGTTAATGCGCTGCGACCCTCGGCAGAAAATGAGGAGAGCTGCAGAGTGAGTTGGGCGATAATCCTCTGTGGGTTTCGTCACTATGAGCGACCCCCCCTCACATTACGCAGTCATGTGATCCACGATCAATCTAAGACGAGCATCGACTATAGCAGCTCAGAAATGAAGATGACCTCTGCCCTCTTTGCACTGTAAGTGTAGTGACGCGGGAGAATAAACAAACTTTGATTCACACAGCACTTTGCAGGATGAGGACAAACATTTTAAAAAGAACACCTTTTTACTGAACTCTGTTACATCAGCACAGATTTATCACACACTCACATCCATGTAAAGTGCTTACAACCGGGGAAACCCCCCCCCGCCCCCCCCACACACACACACACACCTTGAGGCCTCTCCCTCCCCACATGTTTCTCCAGATGTCGCTGGCTGCCACTTCCTGTTTTTTTGGCTCCACACCACAGTGAGCTACTTCTCTCACACTGCTGCTCCACAGACTCTGTCACTCTCCCACTACGAGGTCCGGTGGAGCCGCAGCACCAACAACTGTAACAGCCCGTCAGCACCCCCCACACACACTTTACAATGTACTAGTAATAATAAAAAATGATAACGCCTTTTTTCTCCTTATCTGTCACACACACACACACACACACACACACACACACACACACACACACACACACACACACACACACACACACACACACACACACACACACACACACACACACACACACACACACACACACAGGCTGACATCAACATTTAGATGATTCTGTTTATGCTCACATATTTGAACGGCATAAATACCAGACTGTTCCGTCTCAACGGAGGCTGCCGGAGGCAGCGCGTTCTCCAGACAAGGCGACTTCCAAAGACAGCGGACATACAGCAGTGCCTTCCAGCGCCTTCGTCCTTTATCGGAGGCATCTCAGACATCTGCAGACTCCTGCGCACCAATCTATGAACATTCCTGAGGCAGCCAAATGAAATTAAAAGTCCTCCCACACAATGAAGCTGTGAGGCAGCATCATCACTTTGCACTCAATGCGAGCGCAATCACAATGTGCAATAGAAAGTGGAGGTCCAGGTTCCTGTTCGAGATCCTCATCAATCTGAAATGTCTTCTTAGAAACAGAATAATCAGCAGCCATCCCATCAGTTCTTACACAGAGGGCACTGGGTTCAGGTCAGTCTGACCAAAACCCCCAAAGCCACTGGAACATGTCCCTACTTAGCCACCGGGCTCCCCTCACAATCCCTGCAAATCTGTCTCTCCCTCTTTTGGCAGAGGGAAATGACAGTGATCTGCGAAAGGCCTTGTTGCATTTACTTCTCTGATCTCTCCTTCCTGTTTGCTACTGTATGGAAGATAATATCTGGGGAGTGTTTGGGCTAACCCTTGTTTTATGCTATGTGACTAATTTTTCCATAAATTGTACATTGTTTGCTGAAAACGCGACAGCTTCAAGTAAAACAAAAACGTAGGAGATATTTGTCACGTTGTAGAGCGCAATTAAAAAGTGGGACGTTTGCCTTTTACAAAAAAAAGTGAAGGGTTACAAAAAGGGTGGGGCTGCAACCAAAAATCATTTCAATATCAATCAATATGCTGATTGCTTTCATGATTATTTGCTTGGTTCCTAGAAGATGATAATAATATTAATAATGTGCAGGTTATGATTTCCTTGTTTTGTCCAATCAACTATCAAAAAGTAAGAAGTTTGCTGCCACTTTAGACCAAGAAAACCAGAACCAGGTATTTTTGTTCGAAAAATTACATTATAATTAATTTTTTTCTGGTGATCAACTAAACTATTAATCGACTAATCATTTCAGCTCTAACATAAAGCATAAAACCTGCTCATGCAAACCTGGAAATTACTCGTTTAAAAACTTTGAAATTCCATCTCATGGCAGTGAAGGTGAATGACACATCATAATCATCTTTTATAGATTTGGAAAAGTATTATTTGGATAATGCTAATCTACCAAGCGGTGCTTATGTCAACTACTTGTGCTCAAATAGTTCATCATCTGTGATGTGTTTTGTTTTAACGGTGATATTTTGTTCAAAGTAAAGTCGTGTTTGTTCAGCTACTGCTCATCAGCCTCATTATGCTGATGCCACACTCACACGTCTGGAAGCCATTTAATAATGTTTGATGAGGTCGTTAATGCTGTTGTGTGAGTGAGGATGACGAGGGTGAGTAACACAGAGGAAGCTCCCGGCACCAAAATGAGTGAATCTGCGCACACGATTTATCATCCAGGCCTTGGGAATAGGAAAATGTTGTGTTAACTAAGGGTTACATAAGGCCAACACAAACACACCCACACCCACACACACACACACACACACACACACAGGACACACACAAAGCATTGTCCGGAGTCAGATGACTGGTTGTTACTTCATGTGTGTGTTACGAGAAAATAGAACAGCTGAGAAAAGCTGAGCTGCATTACCACCACTGGATTCCTCTGACCCAGTTGTGTGGAGCAGAACTGATTGGTGGACTGTTCATGAGAAACTGCTGCGTGGTCGCCTACACAAGTGTGTGTGTGTGTGTGTGTCTGTATATGAGAAACCAAAATGTTTCAGTCGTGTGCAAAGGAGTAAATTATTGGTGAAAGGTGCATTAATCTGTAACCGTGTCGTGTGAAGGGCAGGCTCGTGCATTCATCCGCACTTCGTCAAACTCAGTTTGTTTGTCACGTTCAAGCTTCAAATCTCCATTTACATTGTGCACGGAAGCAAATGGGAGAAGGCAAATCAAGTTGAATGAAAATGTTTCCAAGAAAAACCTAAATCATTGTCACGATGCACATATTAGTATTGCCTATCTGTGTATTATAAGCACAAATAAAGTTGACAAGATTACTCTGCATGCATGTTCATTTACAAAGTGTAAGGTTACGCATTGTGCAAAAGCTCTGTGCTGCCGATGGAAGCAGGATGTAAAGAGAAGTTTGACGTGTACTCTCTGTGGGAGTTAAAGTTATGTTCATATTTGCCTGTATGTAAATGTATTTGAACAAATTCCTTTTTGAAACAGATAAGGTTATTCAAGAGTAAAAAAGAGGGAAAACCCAAGGACTAAGGAAAGGATTGGACCTCCCTGTCCTCTGGGTATGACACACACACACACACACTCTCTCTCTCTCTCTCTCTCTCTCTCACACACACACACACACACCCATACAAACATATATTCATCTAACTTACCCACTCCACCAGCTTGACGAAGCCCAGAGGCTCCTTCAGCGGCGACAAGTTCAGCCTAAATCCGGTCATCATTATTGCGCTTTGTGCTCCAAAATCTTTTTCTCTTCCAGTTGTTCCAAAACTATGGTTGTCGCTCCAACTGGGTGGAAGAAAAAAAAAAAGAGGGGGGGAGTTGTCTCACAGAATGACGCGGGTCTCTGCTGCTGCTTACGCTGCAAAAAATGACCACGCCGAGATAATTTTAAGTGAGTTCCACGACCCAACTTTGTGCGAAAGATGGGATTCGATTATTTTGCCATCGAAGTGAGATCGCGCGGTCTGACTGAAAACGCACCTCTGCGTGTTACGAGAACTTTTAGCCACAGATGTCAACGGGGTGTGTGGGGGGGTGAAGGGAAAACGCTGAGTTGGGTTGTTGTTTTTGCAGTGTAGCTTGAAAAACGATCGAGTTCCTTGTGCTCCGCTGGGTGACGCGCAAATGCGCAGGCGACGCACAAAGCGCATAAAGAGCGTAAAAGTGTGCCAAATTACGCGTCGCTTTCGGTGAGCAGGCGTCGTGCGTGTAGAGTTACAGGAGAGGGATGCTGAGTCCCACGCTGTTGCCAGAACGTTCTGTTTTGCCTGAAACATAAAAATAGATCAAAGTTAAACTTATAAGTAAGGCCAGGAGAATCGGCTCCACACACACTTTCAAGTAACTCACTTCATCCGAGTGGAGGGGAAAAGGGGCCATAGGAAGTGTCCCACTGCCTTTTCATTGGATCCATCCGCTGGAACACGGAGGCAGCCTCCCTCCTCGCTGAGTCTGCTGATCCGCCTCCCTGCTGCTGCCTCCGCCTGGGTCCCATGACTCGTCTCCGCGGAGCTAAACCACGGATTCTCAAAGTTCTTCCAACCGAGAGGGAAAGAAGATGGTGGTTCACCCCAGAGACCGTATTTATTTCACCCCCAGAAGACAGATGTGCTCCATTGGAGTCCCACGAGTTAGACATGAGGCGGGACTGCTACCGTTTGAATATTTGTTTCAAAATTAATCCACAAGTAGGGGTGGAAGAAATAATAATTTTAAAACAATTAAAGGTGCAGTCCACTAATTATAAACTGTGAGATCAGTGTGCTCCGATAGTGGCTTTTTTTGGGGGCCAATAGTGGCATCCATATTTATGTTATAAACGAATCAGTTTACAATATACTGGCTGATTTTACTATATGATGAGATATGGATTTTTTTTTAACTGACAATTAACTAAACAGGACATTTAACACTGGGAAAATGTATTCAGTGCTCTCTGCTGGATAACGTGAAACGGAGACGCTGTTTTGAAATAAGATACATTTTGTACATGCATTCCTTGATACAAAATTACCAGCAATATACGCTAATACTTAATACTGTATATGTGCAACGAGGAAAATATCAAACTATGCAGTACTGGAACTAAAGTATATCAGCAAGGACAGTATCAGTCTAGAGGCGAGGGGAGAACGAATTAGCCTGTAAAAGCCAGTTGTATATCGTCTTGATTATTAGGATAAGACTGACATTTTTCATTTCCCCGTCGACGTGGGAGTTTCCTGTGCTCTCTTGTACCTGTCAGTGTACGCGGCAGGGATGTCACCGTGTGCTGACACACCCTGGAAAACACAGCGAGGTGACAAGTTCAACATGGATGAGGTCAGCCAAGCTGAAAGTGCACGAGGGTCACTCACATACCCCCTCCCCGCTCTTAATGAAGTGCAATACAGACTCACAGAAGCACCTTTTCACATCCTCCTCGCGCACACGTCCCTGTCTCCTGCTAACTTAGGGTCCCGTTGTCGAGACGGCGCGGAAAGCAGCAGGCCGACTGTGTGTGGGGGAAGAAATGTTAATGCCGAGTAAATGGAGAACGTCCAGGATTTCACAACAGACGCATACCAACTCTGAGCAGACGGTTAACAGAGGTGTTGATTGTCCGAACGCAGCTTGAGCAGTAACACAGAAATACGGTCACAATATATAAATGATAAAAAAAAACAGCATTTTCTTTTCTTTTCTGGTCGTTGCAGGTAATCAGTAAAAACTGGTGGGATACTGAATGTTAGTTAGGCTTTATTCTACAGCATCACAATTTCAGCATAATTTCAGAATAATTCACAAGTTTCCTAGGAAGACGAATGTAATTTGGAACTAATCATGGGGAGAAAACATGTCGGCAGGTTTAAACGAGTACACTTCAGTTCACTTGCAGCCCAATCCAGAGAGTCGGTGCACAGCAGGTCAGCCTCACATGCAGAAGTGTGTCTACAGACAAGCATACTTATGGAATATGAGAAATAAAAGAAATCCTGACAATACATCGATAATAAATTTGCTATTTACCTTGTAATTACAACCGATTTAGAAAAACATTAATCCAGGTAAGTTCCTCGGAAATTATTAGGAAATCACAGACCCACAAGGTGTATTTGGGTTTCAATTGTTAATAGTTTTGAAACCTGAACTCCAAGGAAGATGTTTCACTCGCCAAATGGGGCTCGTTTATAGAAACCAATATTAGCTGTTGACGACAAATATTGTAAAAGGCATATAAAATGAAAAGAGCAAAAACGGAACAATATCAGTCCTGTAGAGAAGTGGCCATGAAAAATGAACAACGGTTTCAAACTGAGAGTGTGGCATCTTTAATCAGTGTATCAATGACAATATAGCAACTTGTGTTGGGTAAAATACCAGTTGTGTCGGGAGAGAATTTGGGACAACCAACATATACATACGAGTTAAACAACGACGACAACGTAAAGGAAAAAAAATATATATTCACAAAACACTTTTTCATCCGTTACACAAGGCATTCACAAGAACTACACACACACGCACAAACAAAATAGACAGTCACACTGACAGTTCAGTCAAGCAGTTTTGAAGATTTTCCATTGGTACAAAAATGGTAATTCTGACAAAATAATAATAATTAGAATAATAATAATATTATCTGGTGTGGTCATCTCCCTTACCTGCCCTCTCTGCTTTTGGTCCATCAAGTTGTTGTATGTACAAGTGAGAAGGCAGAATGGCCGCATCATTTGGAAGAATATAGTTGGCTGGCTTTTTCTTTTCTCCTTCATCATACAAAATAAAATTTCTCTGAGGTAAGAATCGAGACAGTATGAAAACAGTCAAATCATAAGTCTTCTAAAATAAAGCCTGCCGTTGAAAAAAATAAAGAGAAGACAACTGTGCTGTTGCTCCGGAACAATTGGATGACAAATCGTTTTCGACAGGTGACACCGAAGAAACAAGAATACAAATAGAAATAACTGTGGTGTTTACCAGCTTGTCTGAGTGCGAGCGGGTTGGTCTCAGGCAGCGGCGAGAGGCGAGGGGGGCGGTGACGTCACAGGTTTCTTCAAGGTCGAAACTAAAAATCACAGAAAACTGAACAGGGTTACGTGTCCCTGGGGGAAAGTGAGTAAGGTCGTGGTCGCAGCGGGCAGCTCCCAGGTGAGTGTGTGTGAAATGACGAATGTGAAGCAGCAGAATGACTGGAGAGACTGAAATGGCCAACCACATTCTCCATCCGAAGCTGTTTTCAAACATGAACTCTGGAAAATGGCCGGAAAATTGGGTCCGGACAAGTACAGGATAATGTCTGAAAGCAGCTTTAGTTTGCCGTATTATCTTTCAAGCACTTTACTAATTAGCACTGAACCAAAGCACAAGGGGGGCAAATGGGAATGTCATTAATGTTGCAGGTATTGCAACCAGTGTTTTTATCTCTAATCAATTCATGACATTCAAGTCGTGAATCAGCCTGATAATGTTCCCCACAATAGTTTGACTATGGCCTTTAAAAAAAAGTTTCTTGTGATGTCACCAGCTCCCGGCTCTCCCTCAAAGATCTGACGGAAAAATCCCCTCACTCTGAAAAAGGGCCGACTCAGCAATGTGACTTAGCGCAAACTACAAACAGGAATGACGCTCTGAACGGGAGGATAATTAACACCCAGAAAAGTTTCCTTTCAGAATAAAAAGTAAAGTAAAAGGAAGAGTTTTCGCCATTCCCCTGTTCAACAATACACATTTGCATAAAGGAATACTACACAGTCCTTTAAAGAAAGAAAGTACACACACACACAGATCCAATCTCTCTTTCTCTCAAACACACGCACACGAGCAAACATTTAACACTATCAGGAGTCACATATGTAATCTTCCATTACATAATTAAATCATCTTAATTCCAGTGAAGACCACTTCTGAGATGTATATTTTTTTCTTCAAACATAAGCTCTTGGTCGTATACAGTAAAGACTGGTTTCAACAGTATTCATCATCATGAAGACCCGATCCCAAAACTTTTCACTCCTTCTAGTCCACAAGAAAAAAGTAACGTAACTCTGAAATTATTGATTGAAAATGAGCTTTTCTAAATGCCCTTTATTAAAACATCACTGACCATGGAGGGAGGATTAAGCCAACCTCAGAGTTTGTGATTTTTGTTTTTGAGGTATGATCAGATTGTGGATTGAGCCTCCATGATGTGAACGCACTGTGGGCAGTAGATGATCATTTACATAACTGCAGACATGCACCAATTAAAAGTGTATTCAGAGTAAGAGTACAAAATACTCACGTAATATTCAATAGATGTTATTGATTAAAATTGAGAGACAAGTGGGGAAAAATGAATTCCTTTATCGTCCACGACGAGGTAAAGGTGCAGGTTATATACCATGATCATCCTGTGCATCCTTCACATTAATAACAAAGCTAAGTAGATTCAGACATGTATGGGTTTTTTTTTCTTCTTTCTAAACAGCTCTGTACACAATACACGGGGCACGGTCATCTGTGTGGGCATGGGCGTGGCTTCACATTTCTCTTTTCCTTCATGACCGTTCTGTTTGGCTCACCGTGCCTTCACTCCTCATGCAGCTGCCGGGGGAGCTTATTCGGAAAAACTACAATCACATCTCATTGGCTGTGTGTCGGCACGGAAAAAAGTCTGCAGACACATTGCGCTATCGACAGCCACTCGGAATCTTTATGTTGCAATATGTTCAGCCTATCAGTGCCACATGCCGCGGTTCAAATTTAGGGCAGCAGCATGGAGACGTGAACCCACGGTGTATCGTGAGAATCGGCTGCCATCCCCGTCGCTAACTGTACCTCTCAAATATTTTCTCTCTTTTATTTTTCCACCTCATACTCATACGGTGTTTCGCCGTTGATCGAGGGTGTGTTTCCAAACCTCTCACTCTCCACTGGAGAACACAACCGTCAGCGTTTTGGAACAAATGTGGGTGAGGTTCCTCAAATTTTCAGGGTGTCTCAGGTTGTTGGGGAACGTTTCAGAGGGCTCTCGGGCTTTGGGAGTGGGGGCTATTAGCAGTGCACGCTACCTCCATTTTCTCGGGTGACGTCGGAGGCCAAAAAGGTGAAGGGGTTGACGGGGGGGATGGGTTATTTTGGGTTTCAAGGAGGTGGGTTGGGGGCGTAGTCGTGCTGCACTCAGTGCAGCAGCTCTTCGAGCTCGTTCTCTTTGAGCTTAGCATTGTCTCTGACCTCATCAAATGTGTACGTCTTCACAATCTTCCCGTTCTGAAAGACCGTGTGCAGCAGGTCCTGTGGCGGGGATGGGCAGTGCGAAACAGAAAGACAAAATGTGAGTGTGAGACAACAGGCAGGTCAGAGTTGGTGAAATGAATTCCCTCAAAATCACTTAATGTGTACGAAAGTATGCTGGGCCACTGAACTCACCACGCCATACTCCTCCAGGTCGCCCTTGCCCTCCTCCAGGGTGACAAAGTCTCCGCTCTGCGTCCGGTGCAGAGACAGGCGACCTTTCTTTGACCTCTTGTTGGGGTCCGCCACTGGGTCCTTGAACACGTTCACCTTTTCTCACAACACAGAAAAAATAAATATATGGCACATTCAAAAAAGGGAGGGAACTCAAAATTATGGTCCACTGAAAAACGGTGACATTATCACCACTGTTGATTATGTTTGTGTCTCATTTAAACACCCTGGGTACAATATGGGACCTAAAACAAAACAGCTGCATTGTTAAAAAACGGCTTGCCGCTCCTCACCCCCAGTCCATTTGTGACCACGTAGCTGCATTTGAAGGAACAGTTGAGCAGATCTCGGGTGAGTTTCTGCAGCAGAGCCCCGCCGGAGCCGAAGGAAATGTTCTCAATGGACCACCTGTGTTCCTTCATGCCTTCTACGATCTGTGGAAAAATGTTCACATTCAAAACTCATTCAAGCATTGGATTCTTTCTTTTTTTTTTTTACCATCTGGTGGCATATGTAAACAATTGTTCCATTGGCTCTACCTCTTGCAGTGTGTTGATATCGACTCCGTCTCCTTGTATGACTCGGATGTAAGGAGGGAGAACCTTAAAACCTTTGGAGTTCTCCACTGGAGTAAACTTTTTACCCAGGATCTCCAAAACCTGACAGAGGAACAGGAAGGTAGTACACAGAGAGGCGGGGGTTAGTTGCCTCGTCGTGTCTTAAGATGCCAGTTAAAAGGCGAGCAGGCCAAATGAGCTTACCTTCAGAACTGTATCGAGTGGGTTTCCTGAATCTGGTCGAACGACCAATGGAGCATTTGCGCTGCGCTTGACTATCAGCTCCCGTAGGTCTTCTCCCCAGATCTTCTCGCAGGCGTTATAGATGTCATAGCTGTCGCTGACTATGGACACCGGCACATTGGGAAACTGCTTGATGATGTGCTCAAAGGCATCTTTTTCATGGTCCTTTCCCCACGCTGTGATGGTGCTGCGGGGAGAACGGCAGAGAAACCATCACGGTTCGCTCTAGAATCATCTCTTTTCGCATGCGCCTGATCAAAACTATAGCATATATTATAGACAACGTAGAAGGAAATAGAGATAGAAAAAAATAACAGAGTTAAAAAAAATGAGATGGAAAGACGTATATAAAGAAAAAACACTGAAGGATGTTCTCTCAAAATAAAGATCCAAAAGGACATCCACGAAAAGATACTGCCACAGATTGTCCAGAAGAGGGCAGTGAACTCCAGGTTTTTTAATCTAGAATGAAAACCAGACAATGGCCAAAATTTTATTTCTTCAGCAAAGATTAATAGTTTTGCTCGAACCAACTCCGATACGATATGTATAACGGTCATTAGGCACCAGAGCAAGCGGAAGAAAGTTAGAGAGAAAGTCACCTGTGCGTAATGATTAAGGAGTTCTGAAGAGAGGGCTGAAAAGATTAGTTGATTAATTGCTTCATCAAATTATATTGGGACGAGGATGTATTATTTTTTACCGTTCATCTTTGCCCCAAATTTTTCCAAATTTGATCCTGATGACAGTTTCGGTTTTATGTGCTGAAATCATGAGACATCAAACCAAAGGAGTCTGACGGCAGCGGAAATTGTGTTTCTATAGTTTCACTGACCCTCCAAAGGTATTGTGCCATGAAACCTGTTTGCGGTGAACCCGAGTTACCGGGCAACCTGGCACTGGTCAAGACTAAACAAACTCAGACAGACGGTCTATGTTTGAATACTATTTGACACTAATGACAGACAGAGGTGGACTTTTTTACGAAGGACAGATTTGACAACTTACTTGTCAGTGAAATTTGTATTTTTAAAGTTTCTTTTGATTAATTTTTTTCTGGAGTTTTGATTTTTCCATAACATTTTCCACAAAAGAGATTTGAAGGCGACACCTCTATCCTAGAATCATCCCTTCCATTCCTTCAAAGATCAAAATCAAAGTGGAATTTCACCGCAGCTCCTCCCGCTGAGGTGAAAACCAAGGGGGCTATTACATAACTGTTCCTATGACAACTACTGCCACCTTCCCATAATACACTGGTGCAGGAAAGAAGGGTGCACTGGAGCAGCAGTAACTGCCCTGGTGGGGACAGAGAGAGGCAACTCTGTGTGCATGAGAGCAAAACAGGAAAGGGAGTGAGTGTGTGTGTGTTTGCGCGCAGGATAAATGCCATAAACCAACACCAAAGACATGCAAGGGATTATGCACCTCAGCCAATCAAAACCCCCTCCTCGAGCCAATCACAGCCCCATTCACAAACTGAGTTAGACGAACCAGATAATGAGCGGGGCTGACCGAGCTCTAATCAGAGGAGCAAATTAACGCCAACCTCGGCCAAGTGCTGGAGTTCAACATTGCGCAGGCTGATGATTATTTGGACTATAGTTTTCTATTTTGGAACTCAAGTTTGGCTTGTGGATGAGCGAAAGAGTTTGCTTTCAGACCTTGCTCTTAGCCAAAATGTGGACTACATCACAACACTGGAGATGAGTGGAGCCGAAAAAAATGGCCTTCGGCGCCCCCTGGTACTTTCAGGAAATATGTTAAAACAAAGCCGATTCTCATAAATAATGATGTGCACAGGAATTTTGCCAGCTTTGTGTATTCCGTTAGGGGAGTGATGAGAACTCTGGCACACACCCATCTGAACGAACACGACTGGTGTGATAATTAAAGTGGGTAAGGAACTACTGCCCTACTGAAAAAAACGTGCCACTACATCTTCAGTGAAAGCCAGGAAATACTTCAGAGCTAAGAAAAGTAGGCTACGCAGGGAGACATTCTGTCTCTTATCAAGGACAAAGTAAAATAAGTCAAACCTGGAGAGCGGTGTGTGTGTGTGTGTATGTGTGTCTACCTGTGCTCTGCAGCAGGCACTGAGAAGCCTGGCACAGGGTCCTTGGTGCCGTAATACTTCTTAATGACTCCGATGCCGGCAACCGTGTCGGTGCCCTTGAAGTTGACCAGATGGGCGGAGGCCCCGATGCCTGCAGTCTGCAAACAGGAGCGGGAGGGGTTATAGGAGATAAACGCCCATTACACATTTTACATGCCGTTTTGTTTCATCGTACCTTTTTACTTCTACATTTGGATTTTTCTACACGTCATCACACATCACGTGATTTGGTTAAAAACTCCAGGGAAAGCTTGGAAATTGACTTTGAGTTTGAATTGGTACTGGTGAAAGTGGTACTGGTGAAATCTGGAAGCTCTTGTCAACAGAGCCATCTTAAAGACCACATTTGATTTACCGTTCTCAGTATATGAGAATACCTCTTGTGATGAGACGCCCCTGTATCCAAAGTCATGTAGTTTATACTCGAGTCCCTCCAAGTTTCCGGAGGTCTCTAAGAGATACTTGGCGAGGATCTTCTTCTGCTCCCTGGAGTTGGTCGCCACAGTTATGGGGTACCAGATCTGAACCAGGATTGTCTGATGGAAAGAGGAAAGAAGAAACAAGTATAGTTTATAGAGTATCAGAATGTTTCATTTCAAAGCTTCACCTGTTTTAAAAAGACAAAAAAAAAGACAACATAAAGCGTACAATAAGAAAGTCAAAGCTGTGTTTACAGTAATGAACAGACCTGTGACCAGACCAGTCTGGTCCAACTTTCCTGCTTTTCCATTATTCAACTGGCACTAAAACCCTAAACTAACATGCTCAGCGGGATCAAAGGGGGCTGATCATTCACACAAGACAAACTCTGGGGAAAATACATTCCTCAAGGCCGCATGTCAACTCCGGCCCGGAGTCATACACTTCAATATGAAAACAAGTGGCTTATCTGTACTCACCACCACCACCACCTGGGAAATTTTATGAAAAACACAAACTCCACAATCCAAAAAACGTTCAGTATGTGCAAAATAAATTTTAAGCATCAAGAATTAGATGCAGTAAGAACATGACATGTGAACAACTAATCATTAAATCACAATGTCATGTCACTAATTCCACTCTAATATGAATCTAATATGATGATATTACATTTGTAGTTGCACTCTGTATGAAACGTGACTCATATGAAGCTGTGTGCGTGCGTGCGTGCGTGTGTGTGTATAACAGGAAAAAAGCTAGGTCCAAATGTATCTAACCTCGTTAACAGCAGATAAAGTCAAGCATGACAAACATTTTAAACACCAGAATTTACAGATGTGTCTCCTGCCCCCAGGGGTTTGACAAATACTTAAGGGGGGTAAAAAAAAAATAGGCTTGACTTTGCCGACTAATACTATGCAGTGTGTGTTTTCACCAGCCCTGAGCAGGTCACATGCCCCCACTGACTAATCATAATCTAAACCATAATATGGACTCATGTGACTGCCAGAGCAAGGCCAGTGTCCACACTGACTGGTGTGTGACTGGCACACACGCGCGCACGCGCGCACACACACACACACACACACACACACACACACACACACACACACACACACACACACACACACACACACACACACACACACACACACACACACACACACACACACACACACACACACACACACACACACACACACACACACACACACACACACACACACACACACACACACACACACACATTCATGTGGTCTCTGTCTTATCTGCATGTTGACCTTTTCGTGAGTTCACGTTATAACATTTAACGTAACCCTAAATATTGGGAATTGGTAAACATGCGTCTAGTTTTTTCCTCTGAAAGTCAGTTTACTTTTCACTTACATTTTAATATGAATAAATTGAAACAATAAAATGTTATATGTGATCATAACATGACAGTCTGTGAGGGATGATATCTCTCATGGTAAAAATTGGACAGGACCATAAAAACAGCACTTGGGAGGAATGTGAGTGCGCACACACAAGCACAAATACATTTGCGTGCCAGCATAACTCGTCGGTCAACCTCCCAGAACAAAATGGAGGGGGATGAGGAACGACAGAGAAAAGCAGTACAAAGCAAGGAATGCAGAGAGCGAGGGGTAGAAACAGAAACAGAGTTTGACCTAATGACACCGCTCAAGGTCAGTAGGTTGAACGCTGCAGCTAATTTTACCATCAGCCATGAAGTATGACCGCGTGTGCAGGGATGTATTTTTATAACAGTCGTAGAGACTGACTAAGCGTGTGTATACCGTGTGTGTGTGTGTGTGTGTGTTCAAATTTTTCATGGCATTGTGAGCGTGCAAATATGTTGTCACGGTGCTCTCTGCTGTGGGTGACCCATGTTTAAGCAGCCCTTCATTTTACTGGTGTATTTACCATCACAGTTGAGTGTATGTGCATCACATTATCCAAAATGTATTCAAAGTCAAGAAGCATTACTCAGTTCTAATTACTTAAAAATGTGTCTGCAAGAAAGAAAGCCTCTTGTTTCTGTGTAATCATATTCTAAGAGATATGTTTTAATCTGCGGCAGAAGTCAAACATGGTATTAGTGAACAGGGCTGACGTGGTGAAAGAGAGAGACGCAGAGACAGCATGAGGCAAATGAGGGAGCAGTTACTGCACGTGGTAAATTAACATAGTTCTGTGGAGTCACTGTCGAGTCGGCAGTCTGTTCATGCAGCGTTACGTTTGTGATCTCGGGGGAGGAAGCACACTGTGCATTAGATCAGTGTAATATCAACACTGAGGAGGACGGAGTTTAAGGCTGCAGACTGTTAATAGTCTACTCAACCCTTATGTTTGGGTGTTTTAAATGAACACTGAGTTGACAAACAGTATTTGTCTCCACTGTACAGTATGAATATGATGATTACGATACATATTGATCTTAATTTCAAACATCCGATATCGATTCATCAAATCCTTAGATCGATCTTTCAATATACCACGGTGAAGTAATTTTCATATTTCACACTGGTCAGTTTTCACGGCTGCTATCTTCCTTAGCTCCGTGTCTAAACGTCGATCTTTCCCAGTTTTGGGAATATGATGGAGAGCTCATTCAGGAAGATGTTTCACCGATTTGATGACGATGCAGTAGAGCGCAAGGCGTTGAATGTCTGCCCATCTAATATGCATATTTCAAGGATACCTCAACTTGCACCTACTACATCAGTTCAATTGTCATCATACAAAAAAAGGACAGGTAAATATATAAAAAACTACATGTCCGGAATACTAAAACATAACCCGGAGTAAAACAACAAACAGATGTTTATATATGTAAAGGGAGATTTATAGATGTATATCAAAAGTTCAACAGTTTCTTTAATGAAGAATCCATCCAGATTGTTCAGAGATGTGACGCCTCAGGAAACAGAACATTTGTTTGGGGGGAGGAAAGGGTTGATTTAGGTCTTCAATTATTTTGTTGACTTCCAAAAACAACACACGAGGATTGTCCCAGGAGTGAAACCACATCTCTGTCCCATGATTAAGCAACAAGCCACGACAGGACAGTAATTCAGTGAGATTTAAGGAGGGATCAGAGGTGTTGTTGGGCCTGGCGCCAAGCTAAATAGTATATGGCTTTTATAAAACTGTTAAGTCTCCAATGTCATAAAAGGGGCATTAATATTGCTAATATCTTTTGACTTTAATCGATTATCAAATAAAGCAAACCATTAAATCCCGCCAATAAGCTAAGCAACCCAGCTGTAGTAGAAATATGAGAAGCGCATTAAAATTTTAACTGTTATGTGAGGGTATAGGGGCGAGAAATTTACAACCACTGACGCAGCAAATGTAAAACTGGAGACTGATACCATTAAAGGAATTATTCAGCTATTTAGTGGTGCACTTCCCAAAAGTTGGGGGACAAACAAGAGACAGATTACAAAATAAAATGGTCAAAATCAAAGCAGCGGAGGCAGAGATATACTGACGTTTAGTGCATAGTATGGGTCAAGATTTTCAAAAAA
Organism: Scophthalmus maximus; assembly: GCF_022379125.1. Lineage (NCBI taxonomy): Eukaryota > Metazoa > Chordata > Actinopteri > Pleuronectiformes > Scophthalmidae > Scophthalmus > Scophthalmus maximus. The sequence continues at coordinate 16,847,876 of NC_061526.1, read as the reverse complement.
ACCCCAACTGTGTCCTACATTTCCCACAATGCAAGAACACCATATTTTAGTCTATTAAATGCCCAGGCCTTACAAACGTCATGTCAGTCTTTGTAACACATGCTTTCCACAGTACTACGAATCATAGTCAAAAGATAAAAAATAAATCAAATTCATTGATAAAGTAAAACAAAAATAATGGACCTCAAGCGCAGGGGGACCCTAACAAATCAATATACTTTGTCTTGTGTCATTCGGGGCCCTGAGGACAAACAAAACAAACTCACCTCCACCCAGTTGGTGAGCCAGTAGCATTCAGGATCCGTGCTCTCCACTGTGAACAAAACATTGCCTCGAGGAATGACACTGCCCTCTGGCACCGCCTTGATTTCAATGGGCAGGTGGCCATTGTATTTCTGCAAAAACACAGAGATAAGCATTCATACGTGTCCGATTAACAATCAGACTCACACTGTCACGGCATCTTGTCTGTAATAAGTCTTGGCACTTTAAAAAAATATATATATTGAGATGACAAGTGACATGCATGTGGAAGCAATAGAGTTCCTGGTGAGAGTGGACCTTCTGACCTGTGCGTCACACATGATGCTGTGTAGAAATGCAGCGAGGTTACGAGAATTGCTGCATTTTAAACCTGGTCTGAAGCAAATGTTCAAAATCTCTCTCCAAGGTGCTGAAACACTACCTCTCAATAATCTATTTCTGGTTGATGAATCTGACTTGCATTAAGATTTTTTAATGTTTTGGTACTTAAACCACAGCACCGAATGCAGTTTAAATCTTTCTTATTAAGGCACACAGGCTTTTGTTTATCTTTGGCCCCACCTCGAGGCTGCAGGATGTGACCCTCACGACAGCGAGTTATGATTAAATTGCTCCAAACAAACAGAACTAATCTCTAGAAACAAATTCAATTGGCCAGTAATAAAAATGCAAGCCTGCTCTATGTACATGTTGTGCGTGTATCAAGAACACACTGCATGTCCTAAATGTGTGTGTGTGTGTGTGTGTGTGTGTACGCCTGAGACAGACCTCTAGCATCTCTGATAATAGAGACATCACCTTCAGGATGTTTCATGTGCAAACATGAACGTGTGCTTGCACCTGCATACCTATTTCCACCTTCATTATCTTCAATAAACACCATCCATAAAAACTGTCTGTTACCCTCATGGGAGTCTACGCAGAATGATGTGCATAAAAGGTGTTTTGTGGAACTGCAAAAAGATGAGTCTGGGCACTGTTAACAGTCCCTTACATCCAAAATGTAATTCCAGCCCTTCTCGTTGAACACGTCATCCTGGAAGTGCTCTCTGTAGACTTCCTTTGCCTCCTGGATCTTCTCGGGAGTCACCACCTTTCCTGCAGAGGAGGTGGAGGAGTTGGGGAATGAGAGAGGAAGGGGGGGAGGGAGAAGAAAGTGGAAAGACATGAAGGTATGGTTACGTTGGACACACACACACTCTCACACACACACACACACACTCTCACTTTCTCTCTCACACACACACACACACACACACACACACACACACACACACACACACACACACACACACACACACACACACACACACACACACACACACACACACACACACACACACACACACACACACACACACACACACACACACACACACACAGTCATGTGGTCTCTGTTACATAATGTGAGTGTTTGAGTCCATCTCTAGTGAGTCGTTAATTGTCAATCAGCCTTAAAAGGGTTCACTGGACGTCTTTGCTGCAGAAATCAATCAGGGACGAAATCTGTCAAACACCCAGAGAATTAGGTCTGTCACAGAAAATAACTGTGCGAGATGAATGAGAGCGAGAGATGAATGAACTCACTACAGTAACTCAAGTCAGCTGACATGTCCACAGACGTCCTACGGAACAAAAATTGAGCAGCTAAACGCTCATTACAGTGTCAGATGGGAAGATGAGATAATTACAGTTGAAATGCATTCACTGTGAGTCCTGTCACATCAGTGTTGCATTGCAAGGCGCACAGTGTGGTTCGCTCGCCAAAATGGGTCTAACTGATTCAGGTCATTGTGCCAAAGCCCTCAATACAAGGAGGGAAAAACCTGTTTCCCCTAAGCTAAGCAGCTGCAGGCATCAGCTTCATATTTACAGTACCAACAGGAGAGGTATCAGTCTTCTTATGGTAATCTTGCAAAAAGTCAATAAGCATATTTCCAACCTATTGGCTTATTCCTTTTGACCTGGTTAGTCTTCTCAAAAGCTTTGGTAGTGAACTTTTTAAACATTGATCAACCTGTTTTCCAAAAATAATTGCTCAATGTCCTCTTTAAATTCAAGACTAGTGTGACTAGTGTGGTTTCTTTTTCATAACTAACAAGGCCGTTTTGGTTCACTGCGACTCTTCCTTTGTACAAGAACATGTCAGTCATGTTTTTACTGCTGCACCAGTCCCTTGATGAAAGTGCAGTTAAAGAAGATTAAGAGACACTCCAAGTCTAGAAGAATCACGACGCACGCTTTTCTTAGTTTTGGAGGATCGAGGATGCATCTCTAATAGTTGGCCTCATCACGGAGCTCAGAGGGGACGCTCTGTGGAGACAGCTGGCGATTTCTCCCTCCGATGAAAGAGCAGCTGTGCTTTTGTCTTCTCTCCCTCTGTTACCCCTGGCTCTCCCGTCTCCCCCGCACCTCTGCAAGCGCACCATGAAATCCTCTTAAGGGAAAGGAGGGAAATGCTTTTTTTCTTTCTTTCTACCCCGTCTCGTTTCTGTCGCTCTTGCTCTTTCTCATGCCCCTCAAAATCACGCCAACTAACCTCCTAGCATCCACCTTTGCTAACTTGAGTTAATTAGAGCACAGGGCATATTGTACGCACTGTATTTTGCCTCATTTCAGCCTCTTCCCGATTGTTTTCTTTGTAACCTTTGGCTTCGTGCTGCGCTCTGTTGAGTCCAATCAAATGCGAAGCACATTGTAACATTGTGGGGTTTTTTTTAAGCAAGTAAAAGGACTGTTGCTGTGGGACACAATAGCAAGCACCTTCCCTGCTGAAGTGTCCTTGAGCAATGCACTAAACCTTGAGGAGCTCCACGCATGCTGCTCTGAAGCTGACCCTGTACCCCGACCTTGCTCCCAAGAGAAGAAAAAAAAAAGAAGATAAATCTCCCCGTCTGGGACCAACAGAGTATCACGAAGCCTGCTGTGTTGACTTTTTATCTACATTTAATAAAAAATTACAGGGTATGTGCCCCGATTAGAACCTGAAACTCACTGTGCAGCTCCCACAGGATGAGGGCCAAATAAATTAACAAGTTTTGAAAAAGGTGTCCGCCTGGATTATATAATCTAAGCATTAAATGTTACCCAATAATTCATTAAATTGAGTGGAAACATTTTTATTCACACACATGCTCACACACACTGAGGAGTCGGATGCACAGGGGGTGGCTTCATGATGTCAAACCTACAAGCTGCAAAGTCATTCAGTCTGGCAGCCAGCGCAGCTCTGACTGGGTTGCAGGTCAAAGTGTCAGTATTCTGCTCAAGGGCACTTTGATTCAAAATTCAAAATCAGAGTCAGGACTTACCTTTAAGGTATTTGTGGAGGACGTACTGGAGGCCGTAGAAGACGGTTTTGTCATATTTGACTTTTCTGCTTTTGGTGGGATCGGTCCTCGTCTCGCGGCACTCGAAGTAGGAGTACACTTTACTCGTGTTGGGTGGGTACTGTTTGTAATGTGTTACCTTGAGAGATAGAGAACATACGGTGAGATTGGAAAAGTCAGCCTCCTAAGACCAAAGACCCCAAGATCTATCAGGGCCAAGACTCACACTGACACCAACGACTTTGAGCATGAACGATAAAAGAGAAAATTCATCATCCTTGTTTGCTCTTGCTGTGCTGGACTTTACCTCGATGTATTAAAGGAAATGATCTCTCAATGCCACCCATAGGCCTCCTTCATTAGGGTGGTCAGGAGACTTGCATGATTCCTCAGTAATGTAAAAACTGATGGAAATAGACAGTAGATGAGGACATATTATTCTAATGGTTTTGTATTATGTCTGAGCAATTGTTGGGATGCAAAGATAATACCAAAACATTTTTCTAGGAATAAATCAAAAATGTCCATGCTTGAAAACAAAGGAGTGTAAGGATTCAGCAGAGCTGTTCAGAGTCACAACACAAAGTTATAGGTGCAATGCCATCGGGGTATTATACCTGTATCTACAGCAAACATGCAGTTGAGCAGAAGACACGTCAATCTATAGTGTTGAATCGGACGTGATACAACCGGAGAGTCAGACTTTGCCCACGCAGACACGCTCTCTATTATCCTACCACCGTGTTATTATTCAGAAAATACCAGTTTCGGTTTGTGGGTGCAAGCTTCTAATCTATTATCAACTGACTGATACCAGAAACATAGACATTTAAAATCAGGCAAACTGTCTGAGAGGTGTCCGGGCAGGTTTCACATGCATAGAGAAAATACAGTTGGAGAAAGAGAATACACCTCTGAGGTACACACTAACAAAAAAAGGAGGGAAAAAATTATACAGCGTCGTCAGTGGTAGCCACCCCCCGGACATCAATTAAATCCCAAATGAAACCAGGGATTTTCACAGAGTACAGTGGGGCACTGTATCACAGCACCACTTGCATCCACTGAACTCATCTGTCATGGCATTAGCAGACTGAAGAAATGAGGACCAGGCAACATTTCACTGTGAGAAGACGAGCTGCGAATGAAGCCACAAGAGATGATACTGTAGTAGCACAAAAAGGTACTGGTCATTCCAGACCTTATACAGGCTGATCTATTAGATTGTAGTAGCAAAATGCTACTTGTGACAAAAAAGGCTTGTCTCTGGAACAAAAACTGAGCTAAGAGGAGGGAATATTGGATTTATATTAATCGGACGGCCTCTTGAAGAACGCTAACGCTGCTCTGAGTTTACTTGATGACTCATTTTTCAAGTTTTCTTTTTGCTACATTCGCCAACACAACTTTCAGAGGTGATAATACAAGTCATGTTAACAAACCTGTTCTCCGACCCCAAGCCAGCCACAAACAAAAAGGCCCAGTCCTGCACATTCATCTGTGCAGAAGCGGGTTCTGCTTATTCAAATCCAGTTCAGTCTCCGACATAATGTTACCTGTGAAATTTGAGGGTTTTTTTCCGCTGAAATATTTAAACCAGCCTCCTGCTAAAGTCTGTACTGTAAGGCCATGATGGTGTTGAACTAATTCAGAATGCAATACAATGGCTGAAATTACAAACACAAACATGCCTCACCTCTCTTTTAAAGTTCAGAAAATCCAAGCAGAGCAAGTAATTCTCTGGCAAACAGTTTGTCCTCTTACAACACTCAATGGCTGCCTCTCCTTCCAGGCAGGACAACATCTGAAGCATGCAGCAGCTGTCAGTGTGGCGAAATCCTTGATGGGGCCATCCCGTTACCTAAATGTCACAGGATCAACCCCCGCTGTGGCCATTCTGCTCTTTTCTTAGGTTTTCCCATGAAATCCTAAAGCCCTGCCTGCTTGCTAACTGTAAAAATGATATGTCATGGCGACATACTTGTATTACCCTTAAGATTCTGTGTGAACAATGACAACGCTGTACACCTCCACCGTGTTGTATGTTCGGCATCAACAACATCCTCATGCATATGCGTGTGTGTTTCCAGACAACAGTCGTGCTTGGCTGTGGGATCCAGACAAAAAGACAAAACCAGACAAAACACTTTTTCGAGAGAAGGCCTCTGGTTGTTTTGCGAGTCTGTCGGTTTGCTTGCATCACTCCTCTCTTGACAAAAGGTTACCACACGCACGGATAAGATAAACATACACGCCGATCCTCTAAGTGAAGCAGTGCGCCCCCAAGTGCAAACACAGCGCTTATGGCATAACAAACCGATCTTGGCTAACTGAATCTTTTGTGTGACTCAACTGGTTCTCTGAAGAGACAATGAGAGTAACTTCAGCCAGGCAGGTAAACACAGGTTCACTTTGTACGGCAAAGACGCAAACATGAAATTTGATCAGTGTCGCCGGCCCCATCAGTTTGTCTCTGCCCTCGTTCAACTGAGTTGCTCCTCTCCACCCTTCAACTGTCTTGACTGAAGAGGAACCAAAGCATCTTTCTTCAGTTGGCCACTAAGAAGCGAACATAAGTCATGGTTGAGGAACGGACAAAGGGATATACAACCTCTTTGGTTTCCGTAATGGGGAACTCACACTATTTCACCACGGAATCAATGAGAGTAGATCAGCGCGCGCGCACACACACACACACACACACACACACACAGTACTTGTGCAGTTGAGATATACGATATAGAAATACAAGTATCACAGAGTGCCTTCTGTGACTCAGTTTGATCTTTATACACAACAAATGATAATCGAATAAATGTGATATCTCAAAGTGCCTCCATTTCCAAGATGAGTCGTTTTTTTCTTTGGTGAGGGAGTTCCCATGAACACACCACTTTCACTTGTGTTTTGAATGGAGCGTTTGCTGGCAGCCATCTGAGCTCTGGCACAACGTTACCATCAGTCTGAGAAACTTTCTGTTTCAATTTCAGCTTGGACGTGCGTCAAACTTAACCTCTGCCTTAATGTCCCGCCGCCCCCCCCCCCCCGCGAGTGTGTTCGGTCTGTGGACGTTGGCCACCAGCTGCCGGACCTCGGCTACATTAACGTCCCCCGCCGTCGTGTTCGTGTTTGCCCTCGCGAGCCCGCAGTCAACTGTCAAGTGTCGTCTCGAGGCCCCGAACGCCTCGTTCTAACGGAGGACTCCGGCCGCGCCGAGGGCTCTGACGCGTCCTTTTCACTTTCAGTTTTGATTCTGTCGAAGCGGCGCCTGGGACGCGAGCAGCGGCTAGCTGGACGCCGGCTAACGTTCCGCCGGTTTGGGCTCTTGAATGACACCTCGCCCCTGTGCGGTGCACGGGGCTGTCGGCACGGCACTTGCTAACCATAAGGCTAATATTAGCTTTTTTTAAAAAAATATATCATTCCCCTCCGTCTGCGCACACCGAGAGCCGTGGGAGCTAGCAGGCTAGCCAATGCAGTTAGCCGGATACCCGGAAAGCCGGCGAAGAACTGGCGCCGAATTCCCAAGCGGGTCCCCCCGGTTCTGTTAGCTGCTTCAAAGAGGGATGCTTGCTTTCTGAATGTGGTACCCGGTCTCTGCTGCACCGGCCCTCTCCTCCCTCCGGCCCATTCGGCCTGCCGTGGAGCGACGCAGACCGGCCAGTGCGATGGCCTTGGGACTGATGATGAAACCACCTTGACTTTAGCAATTTTCTTGCCGCTCCGCCTCCCCGCCAACACCAGCCTCCCCCCACCACCCGGAGCCCCCATGCGTACGGTACCTTGTATGAATCGGTCGCTAACAGTATGCTGAAGTCGGTGTCTCTGCGCTCCATCTTTCTCCCCTCGGCTGTGAGTCAGTCGCAGCTGTCAGTGTGTTGTGTTGTGTTGTGTTGTGTTGCGCGCCGCTCTGCCGGAGACTCTAGCCTCGTAGTGGATCTGGGCAGAGGGGGAGGACGAGCGGAGAGGACCGGGCGGGGAAAAGGGGCGGGTGCAATGTCGTCACACAAAAAAACTCGGCACACCTCGACTACATTCGGTTCTACTCGGCCAAAATGCCCAGTCAGCCAATCAGAGAACCTGGTTTGATCAAAGATTGTGTATTTTTACGAAGATGAATCACTCAACAAGGAAGAGGAGAAACCACAGTGCATTAAAAAAATGTTGCCATGTAGCGTCATATACAGACAGTTCCCCGTTGATGCAATGATCAAAGGATCGAAGGCGCACACACACACACACACACACACCTTGAGCTTAAAATTATCTCCATAGTAAGACTTATTACTTTTGTTATTACAGTCTCAGATTATCTCTTTCTGCATTTGTATATTGTTTAAAGCTCTTCTAAAAAAGGTCAATATGATTATGGATTTCCTTCATTCTCAAGGAAATATTTAAAAAAAACACATTTTTAGATCAAAACATTTCATCAAATTTTCCAATTTAAACCGCACTTATTGCATCAGGTGTAACTATGCTGGTGATTATTTTGAATGCCTCAGAATTACAAATAATAAGGTCATACATAAAAGTATAATAATGGCAGGTTTAAGATTTTTGCATTTTAAACCTCACAGTGTCATTATATGTAAAACATGGAAGGATATTTAATGCTGGAAGCGCTGTTGCAGAAGACTGGCATCCTCTAACTGCCTCAGCACTTTATTTTGACTTTGTGTGCTTCTATAATACAAGAAAACATACACAGCTAATGAGCAGAAAGTTAAGGCTTCATGTCGAAGGATGTAACAGCTGTCAGTCTGTTTCTGATACAAAGTACTATTAAAAGAATTGGAGCTCTGTCCTTCATTCCCCTCCTCTGAGATATCATTAAGAAGTGAGCCACGATTACGTGCACTTTCCAGGCTCAGCAGAGGGATGGCAGTGTTGGCCATAAAAATGCTTTAAACAACATTAGAAAAGAAACTTCTCAGGTCACTGAGGTGAACGTGCCAGTGTGCATACATTTATTCACAGGCTGTCATTACTCAAGCAGTTACTGTGGAAGTGTAAGGAACATTGCCCATTTGCCGATTGCCTGTATTACCCAATTAACACAGGTACTTTCATTTATCACAGTTGATTAGACCTATGGGCTCTGCTGGGGTACCTTAAGCCCATGCACCACCGCAAATGGAAAACAGACAGATAAACAACTTGGTGCAACACAGCAAACAGGAAAATGAGGGCGATCGCAAGCAACCTCAGGCAGCACACATCTAAACACTTCTGAGAGGACGTCTCATTAGTCAAATAATGAAAATAAGTGTGTGTTGGCGTGTGTGTGTGTGTGCGTGGATCAAAAGTGTGCAGAGACTTTAAGGTGTGAGAAGATTTTTAATGGGCTATATTGAATTTAACACCAAGTCATTAAACAATCAATAAACAGTTAATTAATCATTAACAGAGTACTTAACATACATATCCACCAATTCTACTACTTAAATTGTGAAGTTGAGGAAAAGGGAAGCACATCATCAGTTAGTGTTCCATGTCCCAAACGTTTGGAGGGAGAGCAGGTATGTCACTCAAACGGTAATAATAATAATAACAACAACAGCAACAATAATAATAATAATTATTATGATAAATAAGTTGTGATCTCTTAACCTTTTTTGAATTGGCCTATATCATACGCTTGTGTTATAAAATAATAAATAATCAGAATTACTTTTATGCGCTTAAAACAGTGAGACAATGGATTTCCTTTTCCTTGGCTAGATGTTCATCTGGATGTCGTATTAATGTGTGTGCGGTGCAACATTTGTGTTGTTTGAATTGGAAAATGTTGGAGCTCAACACATACGGGTCAGGAAATCATAGCACACAGAAGCACACTATATCATTACTGTAATGACAATAAGTAATCAAACAAATAATTAAGCATTTGTCAACTTACTGTACGAGTTGCAGCAGGGATCCCTCCGTCTCTGAAGTGTCTGACTCTGCCTGGATGTTGGAATCATTCAGCGGGGTGGTGAGAGATTCCAAGCCGCTGGACTGATGCCTTCCTCGGCAGCGATTTTCTTTTTCCCTCGGCAGTGTGATTTCCCCCCTGCGGAGGGAGGAGCCACAGCAACTCTAAGGGTGAAAAAAGTTTGATTTCCGCGTGTCATTAAAAAAAACCAACCCAAAGTTTGTGTAGTTGAGAGGAAGAAGAAGAGGGCGATGACGTACCTGGCCGCTGCTGCGCTGCTTCCACTCGGGAACAAGTTCAGACGCTCGGTCACATGACGCCAACTCCGGGTCGCGAGACACTTCGCTGCAAGGTGCCGCCGCCGCCGCCGCCTCTCCACCGCGAACACACCTCGGGAGGACTGTTCCATTTTCAAAAGAAGGGACTGTTTTTGTTCTGTTTGTACACATGCTGAAGTTGAAGGAAACGTTTGACCTGCACCGGGATGTGGTGTCGGACGTCCTCAGGAAGGAAGCGTCCGTGTGCCGGGTGGAAGGTGAGGCGTTCAGGTGTCCTCGTCCCTGCTGTTCTCCGTGCACCATTGAACTAAACGGGTGGCTAACAGTGCTAAGCTAAAAGCGGCGGGTTCAAGCCAAGCGACGGTGACTTCGTGAAGTCAGAGTGAACGTCTGTGTTATACACTTTTGTACACGTTTGAGCGTCAAGTTGCCTGATAGCTATTGAAAAGACAATGTTCTGCGGGGTGTGTTGCTCACAGCGAGCGTCCTTTTAACTGTACCTTTAGCTAGTAGTAGAAAAAAAACATTAACTTGTGAAGGATTTTACGGTGTGTACCAGTTGAGCACTAGATGGCGCTGTTTACTCTTTAGTATTTCTGCACGTCACGTTTTTGTTATTCCAGTCTATGCATTTCTCTAAATGCTGTATGAAAACCATTTGTCACTTCACTTCAAAGCAGGTTGCATGCATTCATGAACAATCCTAAAAAGATGCTCAGCATCTGAGAACATAAAAATGTGGTTTGGAAGGCAGGGTTAGGGTTATCCATTTTCAAAATCAGAGACCGAAAGGAAAAACAATGCAGGATCTAAAATCCCAGCAATACTTTCAAATGTCATACATCTTCTAAACAATGACACACTAACAAAGAAGAAAAAGAAAGATGGGGGAAAACAAAACAAAACAAAACCCCCCATTTCTGGCCTCTTTTTTTTGGCATTATACAGTGGAAACTATATATACTCATGGAGCATGACACCTCTTGTCTTCAGCACAAGCAGTGATACAGGGATACATGGCCGTTGTCAGGACTCACTGTTGTTTAGAGGGAATAAGCTGTATGGGTTCCTAATAATGATGCTGTGTCTGCAGAATACTCCGGCGCAGTGGACGCTCGCATCCTGAACATCGAGAGTGACGGGGGCATCCTTTACTCTTGGAAGGCAAGTCCACAGTGAAGGCACTGCATATTAGTCATATTCAGTGCTCTTTCTGTTTTTTCCTGCATATCAGCATCTCTTCATCTTATTATTACTCCATAAGCAACACATCTTGCACTATATAACCATCACGTTTTGTCATTTCCCCAATGCAATATGTAGAACTGGGATATAATCAGTGTACGATGCCATGAAGCTCCCACATTTCCATATTGCATCTGCTACTTTACCATCCTAAATATTAAAATCCCCATATGCCGTTTTTTAATTGCCTCTACCATTCCTCTTCAAGTGGACGCAACCAAATTAAAAGATGCAACATTTTTTCATACTTTCATAATATGCACAACATATTCAGTATTTTTGGAAACCTTGGGATCCTTAGATGAATTTAAAGCAAGTTCTCTGTGTTGAACCCTGTTTCTCAGCATACAATGAATTTTTAATGACGGAGCCGCCAAAGAGGCCGAGGGTTTAGGAGGTTAAAGACAGTGTGCAGCCGGCAAAGATAAAATAATCTCTTCTTATTTAGTGCAAGGTTTACAATTTCACGCATGCCTGGCTGTGCCTTGGGTCTCATAGTAGACTTGCTTTTAGTTTAAGTCGTCTGAACCGAAAAATCGGGCAAATCGCCGGTTTGAGGTGAAGTGGGTCTCGTCGGGATAATCTGCAAGGTCGGCCAAGGTATTGAAGAGGTCAAGCGTGGCTGGGAGACCCAAATGGGAAAGTGGGTCCACTCGTCCCCACAGGTCGCGATCATCCATCTCTGCCATTGTGATTGGCTTAATGACACATGACATTTCATTCTTTTCTATTCTGTCCGGACAGGGAGCAACAGCGACCACTAGGATCGGGAAATATGACTCTAACACCAAACAGAATAAGGTATTGTGTTGGTGTCCCATTTCTCCTTCAGTGCTGCAGGATTTGCTTGTGTGTGTGTGTGTGTGCACTTATTCACACTTGGCTGCGTTCTTGTTCTCCGCAACAGCTCCTGTACTCATTTGACAAGCAGGTGTGTGTCAGCAGCTGTTCCCTGAACAAGGAGGAGACGCTGTTGGGTGAGCTTCTGTAATGTACAGATAATGAATTATCAGCAACAGACACTCGTTGACAATAATGTGCTCTTGGCCCAAAATCAAGTCAAAAGTGTCAGTGTCTAGGGAGCAGTTCAGGCTTATTCCTACAACAATACTATCTTGCAACATGCGGCCCACAAGAATAAGATGAGGGACACAGTTTGGGTGCAGATTAATGACTGCAGAGGTGCCAAAAAACTGATTTAATGGCACCGGTGTTGCCTCTTGTGGGAAACGTGTATATTAAGTCACGTCTCACCTGGTCTCTGCTTTTTTCCCCCCTCCCTCAGCTGTCAGCCTGGCACAAAACACCAGAGGGGAAGAGCGCCTCAGACCAAGTAACACCCACGATTTCTTTTCTCTCAGTTTCATTTTCTGGACATTAAACCACTCGGTTCTTTAAAAGGATCCCAAATCCACTTCCAGCATTTTCAATCCCGGCTGTGCTGAACTTGTGTCTTGGTCTTTTTTGCAGTATCAAAGTGTCTAACTCTCCTGATTGAGATCCATCCCATCAACAACACTAAAGTCCTCAAGGCAGTTGACTGCAGGGTCAAAGTTCAGGTATGTGTGTATTTGTGTGTGTGTTTGGTCTTGCCTACTTTCTTGCAGGTTTTACTGCAGCCACAAGCTGACGTTGCAGTTATGGAGCATCCGAGCTCATAGCTATGAAGCACCTGAGACTATTTATTTTATTTTATAACCTTACTGGAAGTGCACTGGTCTGTATCACTATTCTTTCACTTCCCTCTTCTTCACTTAATCTTTTTTTCAATTATTTCTCTTTCAGCCACAACATTAAAACAGATAACTGGTTTTATTGTTGTGGCTGATCAGTGTACGTCTTTTTTTTTTTTTTAACTAACAGAGGAATATAGATAAATATATATGTCCATAACCTCTGCAATCCTCACTGATTGTGGACCACAACGTTGCCAAACCACCCACATATAGATATGACGAGAATGTTTGACGACTGCACCAAAAATATAAACATCAGTGAGTTGACGGCTTTGTCTGTTGAGTGTTATAAACCCACACATTCAGATGCTCACTCGCGTTTCTCTCCATGGCTTTTCCCCAGTTCCTCCACCAAGACACGGGCAGGAGATCAGTGCTGGAGAGCCACCTCCTCCTGCTGACAGAAGACGGATGTGAGTGTCTCTCTGAGGCTGTATTTTTCAAGAAATAGGACAACAACGGAGAGAAATAACCCGTCAGTTGTCTGGAGAAACATTTCATTGCACATACAGTAGTTAGACGTTATAAACTCCTGTGTGTTTTAGATGTGGATCTGTACCATGTTCTGCTGACCAAGTATGAGGGCTATAGAGTGGTAAGCTGCACTCTACATTCACCACACTGCCTCCTCTTTTTCTCTTTGAAGGATATGTCTGTGGATATTTGCCTCAGCTACACTATAAATTGCATGGAATATTTTTTTATCTCTTGCTGGTGGGTGTGTGCATTTTTAATAGGCATAAATTCTTCTCAGGCGTCCAAACATCTAGCAATGAATAAGTAAAAGAGTTTGAATGTATTTACATCAGCCCGTTCGGAAAAAATATATTGAGTCGACCTCATTCTCCGGCTATAAACTATACCATGCCTCTCGGTCCTCCGGGGGAGCGTCGCACATTAAGAATTCAGAATATGCAAAGCTGCGTATGAATATGTTTGTGCGAAACCAGGTGATGGCGAACCCTGACCGTCTGTCCAAGACAGTGGAGAGAATAGTGGAGGATTTAAGTTGGGTCCAGTGGGACGGACACACACAGAGACTCTACTATCTCACACACAAGGTGACACAGACACACACACACACACACACACACACGCACACACACACACACAAGCATAAGCTGCAAAATTGAACTTCCATGTTAATCAAACACATTACGTGAATTTTACAGGACGAGTTCCTGCTGCGATGTGTCCAGTTTTATCCCAACCATAACTGTGAAACTGTCGTAAGTCACATGTCTTATAATTTAATGATTTTATGCCATGATCACTGTGTTGCATTCTTTTGGGAGTTATTTTTTTTTGACCAACAGATGGAGCTCCCATTAGAGCTGCCTGATAATCCTTTCCACACAGTCAAGTAAGGCAACAGCTACTACTACTGTATTAAAAATATGTTTTCTCAGCATCCCTTCGTATGTTTCTGAAATGCACTTGCAATTGAAGAGAGAAGAATTAATTCCTCTACACATCCTGTGCTGTGCAAGTCATTAGTTTGCTGTGTACCCTCATAATTACTCCGGTTGAAAAGTCCCCAAACATTCGTATTGTACTTATTTACGTATGTTTATCTTTAACTAAAATGCATTAATATGGGTATTTTTCTGTGTGGCATACAGGTTTGTAAGCCTGGGCTTTGACCATTACCACACGGAGAGAGCAGAGCCGGAGCTCATTAGCATGAACGTGTTCACAAACAGAATAGGTAACACATCCTCCACACGCGTGAACCCTTGCATGAATAACGTGCTTTCACACATCAGATATGAAAAGAAGTTTTCCACTTGAGTTATTATAATGCAATATCTTTGTGTGTTTTCTTATTCGTCTTTGTAAAAAACAAGAAAGTAAGTGCCTGGAAAAATTCAGAAACTGTATTACAATCTTTAGTACGCAATGATTCTGCATAATAACTCAATTCAACACCTCCTGTGAGAACCAATCAGAAAAACAATCAGCATGATGATTTTTTGGAAAAGTTCCATTACAAAATGGAGTGCTGATCAATGAACATCACAGTGAGCTTTTAAAATTCTAATTGATTCAGTTGCCGAGTCTATAATATCACTAGATTAAAAAGTGGAAGCTCAAACAAGGGCCGATTTGTGGTTTCTGAACCAAAAACGATGCCCCTTTTCAAAGTTTAATGTTTAAATGTGAACAGACATGACGTTTAATTTTGCATTGACTATCTTGAATATTGTCACGGAGGTTCTGCTTTGTGGTCCATAACCGCTCCTGTCCTGTGGTTTGTTTTTTAGGAAGCGTGTGTGTGTGCTACAGCCAACCTCTTAAAGACAAACAGGAACTGATGTACACCATGGTCTTAGTTCACAAAGGTGTGTGTCTGTGTGTGTGTTATCTACTGCTGTCTCCTTTACTTTTCTACTTCAATGTATTTATCTTGAGCTCATGGCGACAAATTTTATCGCTCTCTGCAGACTGCAGCAAGACGTTCAGAGTATCTCTGGGCGGCGAGCAGTCGCAGCAGAAAGCCAAGGAGCTCCATCCGCTCTTCATCCCCATGGGTCAGTGCACACACACACACACACACACACACACACACACACACACACACACACACACACACACACACACACACACACACACACACACACACACACACACACACACACACACACACACACACACACACACACACACACACACACACAGAGAGAAAACGTAACACAGTCACACGTCAATTGCAATCCTCATAAAATCAACCAAGTGTGTGTGAGTGTGTAAGCGTGGCTGCCAAACTACTGGCAAACACAAACACCCGTGTGTATCCTCATGCAGCCCAGGAAATGTTCCGGTGTGCAGTGATGCTGTGTTATTTTTGTATGTAGGTTACTACATCCTGGTGTATCTGCAGGACCATTTCCTCCACTATATCAACACCCGACAGGAGGAGATGCTCTGTCACTCCCTCTTCCTCTCCGGTAAGACGAGGTTTTTGTACAAATCATGTCTCGGCCGAGTGACTGACGGCTGTGTAGCAGTTTCTTCCCTTAATCTTTTTAACAGCTACAGTACATGCTCAAAGAAAGTGGCCCTCATATTGATTACATTTTAATAATTGTGTCTCATTCTCCATCGGTGTGTCTGACCAACCTTAAGGTCACGATGTGGACCTGGGCATGCAGTGTCATCCGGCTGACGTCACCGTGTTGCACGCAGAGGAGGAGTCTTGTGGGAGTCTGCTGGACGTGGCCAGTGGGAAGATCCACGCTGCCGAGCTCAGCCCCGCCTACCTGCTACAGATCCTGCGATCGCACACATCCTTCAGGTGAGCGCGTTGACCTACTGCTGGAAATGAAGGAAGGAACATAATGAGGTTATTATTTAGGCGGTATTTCTAAAAACGCAGAGAGCATAGGAGGCATATAGGCTGGCACTAGGTAGGAAGCAGACAGGTGGAAAGTTATTTTTGAAAGGTTATTTTCATGTGCGTACACCTGCTGAGCTTTCTTGAAAACAAATTTGGCTTCAACTTGACTCTTTGCCACCTTGGATCTAACCATCTTACCCAATAACAATGCAGCAGTTTGTTTTTTTCCCCTTTGACAATTCTTTTCAAATTCGTCTCATTTATTCATTTATTCCACTTCTTTTTTTAAACGACATATACATCACTGTGCAGCACCTGACTGTTGGCTGTCTGCCACTGCATCTGCTTCTCTGTTTGAATATGCTTATGCTGCATAAAGGTAAATTTGCGATATGTCACCTCCGTCCAAGGTGTCCCAGTGCGGGTCCCCCTCAGCACCTGGCCGCCCTCCACTGCCTGCTGGTTTACATGGGAAACGACCCAAACCTGGAGCTGAAGGTACAGATAAACGCTAAAGTTCTGGTGTCAAATTTCTACATAACATTTTCCCAAATGAAGACATTAATCATCACCTGGGCCCACGGGTGACAAACACAACTTTTACTTTGCGTGTTTATACTAAACAGATTTAGTACAGCATAAAGTCAATGGAAAATTCTGCCGTTGTCAGGATTTAAACAACGTCAAAACATCAGTAAGATCAGTTTGAGTACAAGAAATGTTACAATATACACATCCATGTAACTGTCAGGTTTAGGGAAAATTAAAGTACGGAAATAATGATCAAATAAACAGATGACGGTCGGGACGGCAGCTTTTCTGCACTTCTGTGTAAATTTGGTAGGTGTCAACGTTGAGTTGGAAGAGAGCAGATGGAGGCAAGAAGACAGAGAGGGAAAGACAAGGGGCTGAAATAAAACATCTGCGTAGAGAAGAGAAGTGACAAGGATCAAACAGAGTCAGACAAAGACGGGAAAGGAAAGGGACATACATCTTGCTGCTGACAGTGCTGACTATGACTCAGACTCTATTAGACGTCCACCTAAATAAAGATGTTCCAGCTTCTCTGATAGATTGTAATAAATTCTTTCTTCAGAGGTTCAATGAGTCACCGGCTTCAGTGCTGCAGCTAATACTGGGAAACTGTACACCGCACTTAGCTTTTGTATTCTTTGTAAAGTCTGTTAATGGGGTCAGCAGCACAAAAAGAAAGTATTGGCTTTAATACAGGTGATAGCTTGTTACCGCTTTTCTCTTTGTTCAGATAAGTTTGTGACTTTTAAGAAAGTCCTTCAACTTCCACCTTTACATGTATTGGTTATTGTCATGTTAAATATTTCTGCACGCAGACTGACCCGCGGCCCAGACGCACTAA
Organism: Scophthalmus maximus; assembly: GCF_022379125.1. Lineage (NCBI taxonomy): Eukaryota > Metazoa > Chordata > Actinopteri > Pleuronectiformes > Scophthalmidae > Scophthalmus > Scophthalmus maximus. The sequence continues at coordinate 16,830,392 of NC_061526.1, read as the reverse complement.
AATTAGTTTTCACTCGGATGCGCCGGGGCTGCAAGATTTGAAGGGCCTATCTTTGAGGATATCATTAATATTTCCCATTTCTGCAATGTAAACGGTACACAGCCGCCGCCAGATCATCCCAAACAAATCTTATCAGGAAGGAGAACAGTTATTAGTATTGCCAAACGAGATATCAATCTGCAGCCATATGATCAATTCAATCTTCTTATCTTACTCTCGGCAAAAAAATCAAATATTTCCCAAAAGATAAACAAATTTTGCAGAGTAGATTGTCCACATTCCATGTAAATATACTAATGAACATGTCTAATGCTGAACTCTCACCTCTGTGACTCTGTGTTGTCTCTGTCATACCACCAGATTATTGAATGGCTGTGTGACAACGTGAGCGCCTTCGAAGCCTTTGATCAGATCCAGGAGTTCATTCTAGGTCGGTGGCAGCTGAAGCACGGAGACACAAATCTCACTATCAGTTCTTCACAGTCCAGCGCCTCTCTCTTCCTTTTTCTTCTTCTTCTTTTTTCATGCCTCCTTTCCTTTGTGGTACATCTTGTCTACGCAAAGCCAACTTTTTTCACCAGCTCTGTTTGGCTCTTACGTCCCACCTATCCCCCATGTGCCTCTGAAGAGTTAGAAAATAGATTTAGTCTTTTCGGGAGCTTGGAGACTCGGGCACACGACGGCGCAAACATGGTTACGTCCTCGCAGACACACAACAAAACATTCTGTGCGTCTGTGTGGCATGCTGTTAAATGAAATAAAAGAACGGAGCGTGATGCTAATTTCACCCAGAGAGTAGATGATCACATTAGATGTTCGAGCACCTTGCTGCATAAATTAGCATTTTATCGGTGCGGCAAATCACAACTTTAACTTTTCTCCTGGATACAGAGGTCATATTCATTCAGACGTCTCTGCTCTGTGCAAGAAGTCCGTAGTGTTGTTGACCTAATTAATGATGCATTTGTAACCTGGGCTCCCTAATATATCATAGTTAGAATGGTGGGACGTGGGCTCGAGGGCCTCATTTGTCTTGCATCTATATTTATATAAAAATATAGAAATATTCTAAATGAGTGTGTATGAAAGCAGAGCAACTGCCTCTGACTGTCTGTTTCTCTCTCTCTCTCTCTCACACACACACACGCGCACACACACACACACAGCCTCTTTGTACAGAATAAGCTACGAGAAGTCTCTCAGCCTGGATAAAGTCCTGCCTTACTCGTCAGTATTCGACAAGAAGGTACCACACACACACTTATGTATTCTGTATGTTCAGATATAAATGCAAAGAGGACACAGCTGCAGTTCCATTGTGGCACTGTAGTGGCACACACACACACACACACTTGTATCTGTCTGTGTGTGTTCTAGGAGGTACCAGTGTGTCTGCTGGAGATCCCCGGTGTCCTGTGTACCACTGAGCTGCATATTGAGGCTGTATTAAAAGGGAAGGTAACAACATGTTCTCCAACTTTGAAAGTTCTCAGTTATAATTAAACAATATGCATACTTGTTGTATTCATGCAGTCTTCTTACCTCTCTCTGTCTTGCTCTATTTTTCCAAAAGCAGCGAATACAATTTAGGCCCTGGAGATTAAATAGAGACAATTGAGCATGTGTTACGTAATATGTTACAAGGGATAAAGGTGTGTTTGTGATGCAAAATTTCTGTAGCCCATTGTATTCAGACATGAAAAAGGGACATTTAAATGTAAAACAGTGTGATTTTAAATATTCTGGGTCTGCTGGAGTGAAACTCCAATGCAATTACTCTCAGTTGTTTTCCCAGCAATGTCCTTGTTATGTCAGTTTGATCTTGGTGTTTAACTGTGCGTGTGCGTGTGTGTGTTGGTCTCCAGGGTTTCTGGACAGAGCTGCAATGGAACACTGAGAGGACAAAATATCTGCACGCTGTTCCCAACCCGAGATACAGAACCTCACACATACAGGCTGACTGGGATAAACTGGTGAGTGTTGTGTGTGTGTGTGTGTGTGTGTGTGTGTGTGTGTGTGTGTGTGTGTGTCTTATGTATATCCACCAACACAGTCACCATTGAATCATCATTTACATATCAGAAGTCAAATTGATCATTGGAAAGAATTTACTAGTTGATGTAAAAGACAAGAAAACGTGTGTTCCTGTCGATATACCTTTGGAGCACGTTTCCCTCCCTCACACGCTGGTGTTGCTCGTTTCAGAAGTCCGAGAGGAGACCGTCCAGCCACATGAATCACATTGAGGAGAACACAAAGAAGTAGGTCTGCCTCCCACTGCTGGTGTTACTCTCTGCTCGCAATGTAAATGTCACAGTTTCTAGTTACTTGACCTCTTGTTTCTGGTGCAGATGCCCTTCTCCCTTTGAAATCAACTCGTCTTCCACCTTCCCCTTTTTGCTTTTACCCCCTTTCCAATTACACACAACCCAGTGCCCGCCCTTTTTATTGTCACGAATGACCTGCTAGAACCCCTCTTGTACTTACACGTTCCCCCCCTTGCACATAAAATATCCACTTTGAATTGAAAACGCCTTAAATACGGGAGTACAACTACAGCGCCCTGAGCCGTTTATGGTAAGTGACTTGACGACAGGCACGTACCTGAACGGGCCGCTGATGAAAACAACTCTGTCCTGTTTGTGCGAGGGATGATAATGAGCTTCTCTTCCTTCAGGCCAAACCTCAGCACCTGCTCACAAACTCTTTTGCCTTTATAGTTTTGATTTATTTATTTTTCTGCCGACTGCAGCATTGTAGCATTATACTGCCTCGGCTTTCAGCATAAAAAAAAAAGTCAGACTCTTCGTATAATGCTGGCTTGAGGGACTGTTTTCACCCAAACCCTCCTTTTCTTGTTTTCTAGAGTTCTGTCGATGGTGGATACCTGGTGCCTCGGTAAGACGGCCTAAGCACACTGAACATGCACGTGCATAGACAGACATAAATCCATAGATGCAACGCACGCAGGCACACCAACAAAAACACAAGGAGTGTGAATAAATAACAAAACCTTGGCTTGTAATGGAACTCAAATCTGTGTTTGAAAGTGTTTGGGGGTTTTTGTGTGTGTGTGTGTGTGTGTGTGTGTGTGTATGTGTGTGTGTGTGTGTGTGTGTGTCTGTGTGTGTGTGTTCTTTGGAGGTCGCATTCTTTGTGCCCACTGGAGAATTCAGCTGAGGTGAATCACCACACTAATTTATCTTGGAAGGAGAGGCTGAGGAAAAAAAAGCGGAGGGGAAGAGAAGGGAGGGAAAAGGGAAAAGGAACAATAAAAAAAAGAGGAGAGGTGAAAAATGCTACAATTATATAACAGTGGGGAGTTAGGTACTTCCTTCCCCTCTCTTTTTGTCTGTCTCTCTCTCTGTCTCTCTCTTCATGACTGTGGTGCAGCTGTTTTGTGTCAGCCACAACACGGGACCTGCCCGTACCTCAGTTAATCCACATGGATGATCTCACACGCCCACGGCCTGCCTCGGATTCATTTGTAAAACACGCCCTCGCTACGTTTTGATTCACTTTTCCATGAACCGACCTTTAAACACAGATAATAGAACTCCTCACTGACTTTATCACGGCTGTGTGTGAAACTGTGTTTCATCCCACGTACCACAAAGGCAGTAATCGGAGGGGCATTGAGATTTAGTTCAGGGCTGCTGCTTAGAATTATGTTTTACTTCCACCAAAGAGGTACGGTAACAGGTGATCCAATTTTGGCAGCAAGAATCTTGTGAAGGATTGCGAGATAGGGATTTTGACGGGGGTCTGCGCTCTTTCAGTCCTCTTGTTTTACATTCATTTTAAAATAAGTGTGCGGCTTTTGAAGTGTCAAAAAATAGTGTAAAAGGCACTGAAGTGACCCCGACGTGATGTTCTCAGGTGGCTTGTTTCGTTCGACAATCAATGCAAGACCAAAGAGATTCCATTTAAAATACAGAGCAGCAAATCCTGTTTGAGTTTGAGTCGCTCGAACAAAACTGTTTTCCAAAATAATGTATCAAAATAGTTGCAAGTTGATTCTCTGATAATAGATGACTAAGGTCCAGCTCTGCGGTGGTTATGGGAAACCACCTTGGATGTGAAGAGCTTGTGAAGACACACGTGTGTGACGTGCAAAAGACAGCCTCTCAGTTATCCGTTACCTGCGAGCGCCTTGAAGAAGGCCAGCCTCTTTCTCGCATGTGTGAAACAGTGATCAAAACACGGCGTGTGTTTGTGTGTGCGGGGTGGGAAATAATTCATCTGAAGTTACCAAGCGTGTGCAGTGTGGTCCACTTTGTGTGACTGACATGAAAAATCGAAAGCATGCATAAACACACACTCTCTCTCGCGCACACGCACACACACACACACACACACACACACACACAGCAGGATTGCAGCGTCAAACCCCCAAGCCTTGGCATGTAAAAAGCGAATAACCCCCCCCCCCCTCTCCTCCAAAAGATCTATAAATGTCTTAGATTCAGTCCTCCTTTTTTCCCATTTTATTAAAGTCATAAACAAGTCAAGAGTTTTTAGGTTTTTTTTCCATTTCAACTGTTTAATGATGTTACTGCGCTGACACACCTGAGGCCGCCTGCGGTCTTCAGTCGTCGTGGAGCCGCAGCATCAAGGGTTGCTTCATACGTCTCTTTTATGTGCACACAACACTCTCTCTCTCTCTGTGCGTTGCCCTCGTCTCTTCTAGATAAGAAGCTGGTGCCACTGTTCCAGGAGGAGGACCATCAACAGAGGGTGCTCATCGGCCTGGTGAGAGAGAGAGAGAGAGAGAGTGAAGCCCAAACCAGTCAGTGGCTGCAATATATTTACACGGACACACACGTTATGGTCAGACGATTGCTTTGAGATTGAGTGGAGATGGGAGAGATCACCAAGCATTCATCCCAGTTGTGATTTGAACCCGAATGTTGATGGGAAATCTCTTTACAAACTCGGAAACTGGTGATAACAGAGAATATGACATGACCTGAATGCAGCATCATCACATGGCCTCAGTAAACCTCTCGTGGCTCAAACATCTTCGCAGCCTGGCTCCAAAATGTGGTGGAGAGTCTGGTGACTCGCTGACAATTGGCTTAGCTCAGTATAAAGACTTGAAACGAGGGGTAACTGCTAGCCCGGCTCTGTCCAGAGGAAACAAATTATTCCTACCAGTCCCTCTGAAGCTTACTGATTACATCTTTTCTTTGCTGTTGAATCTGTTTGGCAATTTACCCCCCAAAAAATGCCGTCAGTCAAATGGATCATTAAATTAAAAGGGATCAGTCAGTCCTGACGAAAACATGCAGGTGTTTCAAAAAGCGACAAGTCCTTCAGCTCACGAAAGAGCGAGTGGTTAACATCCTGACCCTCAATCAAAGTCAAAATCGAACAGCAGGAGCTGAATCGGAGAGAATCAAACACGTCAGCGCGCGAGCACACACACACACACACACACACACACACACACACACACACACACACACACACACACACACACACACACACACACACACACACACACACACACACACACACACACACACACACACACACACACACACAACTTGGATTGTTTTCTCAGCAGCTTATGAGATGCGGCGCCTACTTTGATGTCTTTGAGTTTGGATAATTGTGAACAATGCACCGCGCGCGTGCGTGCGTGCGTGTGTATTCTCTCTCCACCATCACTAACTGTAGTGGAAGTGAATGAGGCACATATAGGAGAAAATGGCTCAGTTGCCTCACTGCAAAAGGTAAGCAAGTATCCCAGGCTGTTGATTTACAGCAGTTTCAGATCCCCAGGAGATGGGAGGCGGACTCATCTTTTAGCGCGGGCTGATAAACGGACGACTAAAAGATCCGTTGTGAAACGCTGACAGCTGATTACTTCCCTCCATAGTCATCTTTTAAGGCGAAGCTCCTGTTACCCTTCAGATGAGTCGACACTTTAACAAAAAGAGGGCATCTTAAGGTCCCTGCCCTGTATTTCTTTCTTTTTTTCCTTTTTTTTTTAACCGTGTGCTGTTTGATGGACAATTTCATATCCTTCAGTTTCCCCTTTGCTCAGCATAGTTTGTAAAGAGCAGATAGCTGCAATTTAATGGAGTTCAGCCGAGATGGTTGCAGTCGCTCAGCTATTATTAGAATTACCCTCTGCTCCTGTCGCTGTCTTTATTCCCTCCATCACCTCCTCCATCTTTATTTCACTACTCCTTCGCTTTCCCCTTCTTCCCTTTCAACCCCCTCACCTCTCTGCTCACGTCCCTCTCCTCCTCATTCCCGTCTTCTCCCGGAGGGATATCAAATCGTTCTGTCAACTTTACACTGTTTATAGATCTTCACTCATCCTCTGTACTTTTCCACCTCTCACATCCACTGGACTCTCCTATCGCCTCTGCTCCCTCCACGGTTTAATCAATTTTTGGGGACACTGTAGTCGAGGGGGGCGAAAAAATCGAGGTGAACTCAATTTGACCTTGCTGAGTGCACAGCAAAGTATGCTCAAAACACACACACACACACACACACACACACACACACACACACACACACACACACACACACACACACACACACACACACACACACACACACACACACACACACACACACACACACACACAAACTCACAAACTCGGGGTACATACACAGGAAATAATCAGTGTGCTTTTTTTCCTTTTGCCTTTTTGCCTCGCAGACGGTTGACAAGCTTCGAGAGCATCTCAACAGACACCTGCCTCGGCTGGGGAAGAAGAAGGCCGACTCACTGGTCGTCTGCTACGTAGCCAAACTGGTTGGTACAATGTGTGTTTGTGTGTGTTGGTCCGAGGTCAAGAGAGCCGCGCACATCCCTCCGACCACAGTCATTTAAACCTGCGCGAGCTCTTAACGTTCTCCTCAGTTAATATTGGCTTTCCTTACTCCCTTTTTTCCGGGGACGGTTGGGCGGCACTCGCGGCGAGTTTCCCGCCGCTGCGAACTGGTTTGACAGAGCTCACAGATGAATCTGTGCTCTCCAGTTCGGAGAGGTTGCTGGAAGCTGTTTCGGTCCTCTGGGTTCAACATCAAAATCCATGCTCCGCATCCTTCAGCTCTGTCCCTAAATGTTGAGTGTAGTTCCTTCCACACGAAGCATTTGGAAATCCATGTAAGCCAGTACCATTTAAGCCTGTGTTGTTTAAATTCACGTTTACTTGCCGACAGTCTTCTTCTTCCTCACCTGTTGATTTACGTGGAGTACTGAGGACTGTGTGTCCTGTCCTCTAATATGTTTCCCCGCGCAACAAACATAACCACATTGCTCCACAGAGCTACCTGTACATTGTTATCAGGGTTTTTACACTCTTTTTTGACAGATTAGCATTTTTAGTTTTTTAGTTTTTGTTACACTACCATTACTATAGAAAGCAATTAGTTTCTAGAATCATTTTTAATGTATTTAAATGAACATGTACTGTATATACATATATATAGTAAGTGCGTATAAATATCACTTCATTCTGCCTGCTCCGCACTACAAAATCCAGACCTGTGCCCCCTGGTTTCCACCCACAGAGAGGCAGGCGGGATCTGCATAACCAAGTGGAGAGATGTTCCCACTCTCTGCCTCAGTACCATGCAGAGGCGCTCACTGCTGTAAAGTCGGCCTTTAGCATTCCTGGAAGGTAAAATCCCCTCACAGCGAGGAGGCCGCTGAAAGCAGACGTAGCAGATGTCAACACTACAGTATCAAATCGGGTTCAAGGGTAAAGCTGGAATTGAATAGAAGAGCACAGCGTTTTGGGATTCTGGATGTAATTGCAAAACGAAAGTCCCCGCTCACAGCTGGGATGAGCCGACGGCTCAGCTCGGTACGACGGGCTCAGGACTGAAAGTAATAATGAAAAAAAATCTGCGAGTTGAAAAGTTTCTCATCCTGAGAGCCGGGCTTTCTTAAGGCAATCTCACTCAAAGGCCCAAAAGAAACGGCCAGTTGACTAACTCACCGGCCTGGGCGGTGTGAGTTCACGTCGGGCTGACTCGTACTTTAAAAGCTCAGGGTGGTAGTGTTTCAAAGTGGCCCGACTTCTCTGCGCTACAAAAAAAAAAAAAGAACATCTCCCCCCCTTGTCGGCGCTTATTGAGACGAATGGTTGCGATGACACAGGTGAGGAGTCGGGGGGGTGAGAGAGATTACAGCTTTACAGAGCCAGGGAACTTCTGCTGTGATAGATTACAGCGCCACAGTACATTATTGTCATATGTATTTACTTTCCTGTCCCCGAAGCTACAGACAACTGAGATAACATTTCTTTTTTAGAACACCGCCAATGTCAGAGCAAAGAACAACCCACTAAGAGCTGAATATGAATTTCCAAAGGCAGGCGTACATATTAAACGTAATGCAATGACCTGAAATAGCGTAGAATTGTTTTAATTATGCTGCAGAAAAGTTATTCTACACCCAAGGTTATTAAACTTTTATTTTCATTTTGTTCAGCAAGGGACCCACACCAAATAAATCCAGTGTCCCTGTCAGGCCGCGGTTCATTAAGACAAAGTGCTGATTTTATATTGTATTCGAATAGAAAACCACAGAGGGATTTACTGCACGCGAGTCATGCGTTGCTGAAAACCACTTTTTCAGCACAAAAAAACATCGCTGCTAAATATTTTCCACCCTGTTTACTGATTGTCAGGGGCCCGGGTTACATCAGCAGCGAGCAGAGAGATGTTAGTTGGACAAGAAATAGAAATTGGACTTTGAATAATTAATTTTTACACCATTAACGCAACCACAGCAAGAGCCGTTTGCTAATAAACAGCAACTTTTGATCTTTGTTGTTTTACGTCTATCATCTAAAATGTCTAAATCCTCTAAGTTTCCTTTTGACAAAAAAACCCCCAAAAAACCAAGGAAGGGAGACAGGTAACCACTGTCCACCAGAAAGAATGGATTCCCATAAAATTCAAGGCACACAGCTTTGCTTAAGTACAGAGTAACAAAGCCTGTACTGATTCATTGTGACTGCCTTATTATACAGACCAGCATCCGTTGACCAAGCAGCGGTTTCTTCAGGGTCAAACAATTACACGCAGACAAAGTAGACCAGCTTTCAGTCCAACGTGAGCTTTTTCTTCAAATCGTACACGAGGAAAAGAACGAGATAGAAAAATAATAAATGTGGTAAAACGTCATTCGCCCGGGCTCTAAGAGATGTGACGTGACTCCCTCACTTTGTGAGTTTTGCATTTTCATAGACTAGTGATAATAATGATTTCTTTTGTAAAACACTTTTCAGGCAAATAAGCACAAAGTGCTTTTCCAAGGTCAAAATGAAACATGCGACATTAAAAGATTACATTTTTTAAATAATCAAATGCAAGCACAAAAACATATATAAAGAATGCCCACGTGTATACCCACACACGAACACAGTAAAAAAGATTAAAAGTCAGTAAAAGAAAAAAACAACTCATGAAAATCAGTTTATAACTAAGTTTCTTAAGACCAGATTTAAAAGTTGCAACAGAGTCAGCTGATCTATGAAAGGCCGCGCCCATAGACTGTACGGCATATGAAAATGGACTTGGCCTGAAGCCTTTAGACTTTAAAACCTGGACTCTGGAACCTTTAGAAGACCCAGACTGCCGGACCTAAGGCGCCTGTTTGGTCTGCAAGGAGTGAGGAGCTCAGTTATGTAATCCTGGCGCTAGATCATTTAGAGCCTTGCATTTTTAAATGAATTCAGAAAGAGACCGCAGGCCAATGCAGAGAGGCCAGAATTGGAGTTGTGTGTGAGAAACGGTTTGTCTCGGTCAGTGATCTTGCTGCTGAACTTTGGATGATAAGCGTTAAGTGAAAAGTAAAAGAACATCTGCGCAGATGTGTTGGAAGTAAAAAAGGACAGGATCTTATTATTACATCTGTCTCCAACACCTCGAGTCCATCACGCAGAGCTAATCGAGAGCACGGAGCTAATTGAAATTCCCACCCCGGGGTCATTGGAGGACACTGCTGGTGGAGGGTTTCCCACTGGTTTACAGGATGTGGACGAGGCAGATCGCCTTCCTGTTATTCAACAGGAGATGAGAGAGTGAGTGAGCGGTCATTCGTAGAAATTCGTGGTGTGTGTGTGTGTGTGTGTGTGTGTGTGTGTCAGTCAGCACGCAGCAGGCACACTTCGGACGAGTCAAGTGCATCCCAGTGATCCCGGATGTGGTGAAATGATGAGAGATAGAGAGTGTGTGTGTGTGTGTGTGTGTGTGCGTGTGTGCGCGGGCTGACGGAAGCACGTGTTCCCACACTGCGTTGCTGCTCATCAGTGGAAATGAAAAAATGGGAAGTAGGAAACTAAAATTTAAAAAAATTGGGTAAGTGAGGAAATTAATCATAGAACAAGTTTACATTTCTCCAAAGAAAACGTTGTCATGGCCCAAAAAAAAAAAGAAGAAAGACGTCTGAATTGCATGCGTGGTGCAAAATTTCCAGGCGTCTGACTCAAGCTGTGTCGTAGAAAATGTTTCATTTGGATCTAATCGAGTATCTCCGTCTGCAAGCACTAACGTGTGTGTGTGTGTGTGTGTGTGTGTGTGTGTGTGTGTGTGTGTGTGTGTGTGTGTGTGTGTGTGTGTGTGTGTGTGTGTGTTTAGCTGGAGCTCATCAGACACATGCTGGAGTCAGTCTGGCTGAAGTACAAACTCGGCCCTCGTGCTCTGTGCTTGTGAGTATTCCTCCCTTCATCAGCCGTGTTTCTCACTAATGTAACACGAAGTGTAAAGCGCTGACAGAGTGTGTGTGTGTGTGTTCATCTTCACGCATGTGCGCTCCAGACCCCATCACTCCTCCGCTGTGTGTGTGTGTGTGTGTGTGTGTGTGTGTGTGGTTGTGTGTGTGTGTGTGTGTGTTCAAATTGTTGATGACCCCTCTTCGCATATGTTAATGACATTACGTGTGTGTGTGTGTGTGTGTGTGTGTGTGTGTGTGTGTGTGTGCGTGCGTGCTCTAGGAAACAGCAGGGCAGTCAAGCCGAGTGGTCCGTGTTTCACTTCATGTTTCGGGTCCTGGAAGCCACGAGGGGGCTCTGCCTGCCACTCCCACCTGGTATACTGTCACACACACACACACGCACGCACACACACACACACACACACACACACACACACACACACACACACACACACACACACACACACACACACACACACACACACACACACACACACACACACACACACACACACACACACACACACACACACACACACACACACACACACACACACACACACACAGAGTTTTGTTTGTCTTAATCCAGTCTGTCTCCGTCTCACCCAGAATAACAATGTGTGTTTGTGCTGAGAGACAACAGACACACACAGTCTCCGCTCCGCTAATGTAACCAAAAATATGTTAAACGTAAGCATAGTGCAGACATGGGTTAAGCCACGGTGTGAATACATTTACCATCGTTTGAATTCATCTTCCCACTGTTTGTGGCACAGAGCCCGTGTTACACAATCCCATCATTTAAAATGGTCAATGAGTCAATGTTTTTGTTGGTTTGAGTCCTAAACTGTCTGGGAGTAAGACAAAGGAGAGAAATGCCCTAAAGCAAGGCAGCACATTGTTCACTCTGGGGTTGTGGGTGTAAGTGTGTGAGTGTGAGCGCACTGACACCTTTTCCTTTTGGTAAATAAAAGGTGAAGAAAAGTGAACGTTGCTGTCCGACGTGGTCAGGTGGCTTTTTGTAGCTGAACTTGTTTGTGTTTAGTGCACATCACTAAGTAAGTGTCTTCCTCTTTCTGTCTCTTGGTCTTCTCCTCCTCCGTCTCTCTCCAGGCTATCACACCCTTTTAGCAGTGTTCGCTGTGCGTTGCCTCCCTCACCAGACCTTCCTACAGTACATCGATCACGGCTTCCTGCAGCTCACCGAAACCTTTTTGTCTCGGCTCATGACAGGTACACACACACACACACACACACACACACACACACACACACACACACACACACACACACACACACACACACACACACACACACACACACACACACACACACACACACACACACACACACACACACACACACACACACACACACACACACACACACACACACACACACACACACACGTCTTTCTTTGTGCATGTAAATATTATAATGTACTCAAGATAGCAGTGTGGACACAGCAGCTATGTCCTTTTGGTTCCACGCAGATCGCATTTGTACAGAGAGGTCAGTCGTGGATTTTTGTGTGGATTTCATACAGTATCATGGAAAGCCCGTCGTCCAAAGGCCAAACCCTGTGACTCGGCGCTGAAGTCAGCAGAGCCGAAAAATATCTGGCCTCGACCGTCGCTCTTGATCTTTACTTTTAGTTTACATGGTTCTTTCTCATGAAGAGAACAAAGACCCTCGACAAATGAGAAGTTTATTTAAAAAGGAGCGAGTCCAAATGGTTTCCAACTTCGCAGTGACAGAAAAGGCTGAGTCATGACTTTGAAGTGAGATGGTTTTCCGCGTCATTTCTTCCCAGGGATTAATCAAAGGTCTATATGTCTATTATAATTTCTTTATTTGACTTTCTTAGTGTAATTGGCTGGGCACTGCCACAGAACACAGTACACCTTCCACCAAAGTGATAGTGACACACTATCTCCTTTGCAGGCAGGCGGTCTTTTCTGAAGCCTTCGTTTCAAAAAGATTGTGTTTTCTATCCAAGGGAAACATTGCTCCAGTCTAATGTTTATTTAGCATTTGGAAGAACAGTCACAGGAAGAATTTAACATTCTGCTGAACACTACATCATCCGGGATTTAATGATTGTATTTGCTAGGGCGGTGATGACTGTTTTCTCGATTAATCGCTTAGTTGTCTGGTCCATAAAAAGGTGAAAAATGACGATCGTGTGTTCCCAAACCCTCGAGACCAAAGACACTCCGTCTACTGTCACAGAGGAGCAAAGAAACCAGAAAATATTCACATTTAAGAAGCTGAAATCAGATAATTTTGACTTAAAAAAAAAAAAAAAAATCGAAAACGACTCCAACCGAGCAATCGATTACCAAAATAGTTGGCAATCAATTTTGTAGTTGATTACAAATCGTTTAAGGGATTAATTGTTCCAGCCCTGGTATTTGCATTCATTTTTGCCCTAAGCCTTCCAAAGTTTTTCGAGCAATTGATCTGGATCTACAAGAGCAGAGGGAATGTGTGTGAGGTGAGTCTCAGATTTCTTCTCTCTTTTCCCTTCTTTTTGTGTTAAGATTTGGACAACAGTGATGCCAACGAGAGACTCAAGTTCAGCATACTGAAGAGACTACCTCAGGTACTACCGCGTGTGTGTGTGTGTGTGTGTGTGTGTGTGGCCAAACACACGGTTATGCAGGGAGAGGGAGAGTAGTTTTGCAGCATATATTATCAGCCCCCCAAAAAGATGACACGTCGAGTGAACAAGCCTGGAGGACAGAGATGACCTCGAGCACCGGTCCTCGGCTGGAGTGCGTTTTCTCCACCCGGATGGATGGAGGTGAGACAGTGCATGTGGTTATTATAATCCTGTCTGTTAGTGTTAGGGAGAGAGACAGAGAGGGGGGACGTTTCCATCTCTTCTGGAGCGGTTCTCTCGCCAAACTTCTCTTTCTGGTCCAATTAAGAGTTTGAAGTTATTTTAAGTCTCGTCTCCCTCAAGCTAATCACAAAGCACTTGTGTAATTGTGTGTGTGTGTGTGTGTGTGTGTGTGTGTGAGAGAGAGATCAGGAGGCGGTTGTGTATGTTGCTAACGACTTGTGTGTGTTTATATCCTAAGTCTTATGCAACTTCCACGTGCTCCTGGGTGAATACAGTATAATTCTATTGTTGCTGTGTGTGTGTGTGTGTGTGTGTGTGTGTGTGTGTGTGTGTGTGTGTGTGTGTGTGTGTGTGTGTGTGTGTGTGTGTGTGTGTGTGTGTGTGTGTGTGTGTGTGTGTGTGTGTGTGTGTGTGTGGTGTGTTTTCGGTGCACATTGCGATCAGTGGAATGTTGTGTGTTCCGTGTCTCTGATGTGTTTCCTGCCCGTCAGACTTTTGTTGGGTGAGTTTGGCAGGCAGGAGAGATTTAGTATGTACAGCACACACACACACACACACACACACACACACACACACACACACACACACACACACACACACACACACACACACACACACACACACACACACACACACACACACACACACACACACACACACACACACACACACACACACACACACACACACACACACACACACACACTGTACACGCAGCTAGAAAACAGGAAATGTTTGCCCGCTGTAGGAGATTTTGACCTTGACCAAACTCAGCGTCACCATAATTGTCATTATGAATGCATTTAACCTCCATAGAATTTCCAGGAAAGCTTCTAATTATATTTCAGAATTCTACAGCAGCAGATCACACAGGTGATCAGGTTACGTTAGCCTTTGATACATTTAATCCTTCTCTAACACTTATACAATAATGTTAATAATGTTGAAGTGGAGATATTGTCATTAGTATTCATTATTTTGTAGCCAAGTCACTAAATTTACTGGTACAGCCTAAATTATTAGGAAATCTCACACATTGAAACATGTTATTCCTCACTAAGAATTGAAGAGGGACTAAACTTGGATGGATTTACGTCAACGTGTTACAGCTCATTCCAGATGTTGAGTGTAACAAGAGAGTCAAAGATTTATAGATGAGGCCTTTACAGTTTATGGTCTTTCTTCGGCTTTCTGAACCATGACAAGGCTTTTAGCTCATATCCAGATAAATCTCAACACCGTTTCACAGGTTTTTTAGGGCCGCGCTTTGCTTTTGAGTCGTCGTACCAAAATAGAATAAATCACTCTTCTTGTTTGACCGTTATGTTCACATTGCAAATTGCATTGACAGTTTAATTCATAATCCTTATCACAAGGTGCCCTTCTTTTTTCTATTTGTTAAAAAAGTTGTTTCACATGTCAACAGGTATGAGTTCGACCATCTTCCGTCATCTTCCCTCTAATGTTGGTTTAATTCAATATGTTGGGCCGCAAAGAGGCAAAATAATCTGCCAACAATTTTTTAAAAATTCAAAATTAACTCATTCCCCTGGAGGTTTAGAATCACAGGAACCAACATTGGATTGGATAAACCATCACTCAGTTAAGCTCCTGAAAGATCTTCAGTATGTCATGATATTAAATGACAGAAGCCATATTAGTCCATATTGCCCACTCCTGTTACTAATAACTATTAGGAACTTGACATTACAGTATGTAAGTAGCTGGTGGGGCTTTTCAGAAACCTCTTCCCTCTGATACAAACAGAAACCTTGAAGTGATTCAGCAGCTCCGCATCGACTGTTCATTGACATTACACAACACTGAAGGCTAAGGTTTCACTGAAATCCCTCATTAGTAGTCAGCTCGACAAAAATGGTCTTGAGTTCCAGTTGGCAACATGGAAAGGTGCAGATGTTCACATTCTCCGGGGAGGACTTTTTTTTTTGACAGCACGAGCTACATGCGTAAAATGTAAACACTGTGTGTGTGTGTGTGTGTGTGTGTGTGTGTGTGTGTGTGTGTGTGTGTGTGTGTGTGTGTGTGTGAAGCCTATGAAGCAGAGGATCTACCATATGTGGGATCATCCCGTCAGTTCCGCGTCCATCTCCAGAGAGTACGTCAGGACTCAGCTGGAGAAACGCTACAAAAACAAGGTAACGCGGCACGCGGCACGGCGCGTCACACATGCTGCAGAGAATGCGTTTGTTTCTCTCTGCTCTCATGCGCACGCTTGACGCACTGCACACTGCGCCAACACCAACACCATGGGGAGAGTCTTTCGAGGCGTGCGTTGAAATCTTGTAGAGAGTGTGAAATGAACATTTTCTGGGAAAATTGCGAGGGGCTATCATTGAAAAATTTCAGAAACAAGTGTCCACCTTGGCCTTCTCTACTGAATGCATTTTCGAAAAACAGTGACACGACCTGCATTACATTCATGATGCCACTCCATGATGCCATCGGGCAGTTTCCTTCATCTGATTGGCTCGCAGCAGTCTGGCCTTGAGAGCCATTGGCATTTTAGTGCAGTGACGGTTAAGACTCAAAAGGCCTAAACTAACTGCAACCAAACGCGATCCATGAGTGGAAGTGAGTCAAGGCGACTACTGTCTGGATTTGCTGCAGATTTGTCTCGACTGTGTGGATCCTGGACAGGAGAAAACACGTGGATCACACTGTTGTGCTTCTGTGTTTTTGTGTTTTTTTTTTTCCTCCTCAGGGATTTGCATCCACCAGCAGAGATAAGCCTGGTTTCAGACCCGACTTTCTGCCTCTTACCTACCTGGCAAAAATACTCGCGGATATAGAGGAACAAGGTAGTGTGTGTGTGTACGTGTGTGTATGTGTGTGTGTCTACATCCTTCCTGGTTCGGATACAGACGCCTTTGGGGGATTAAGATAGAACGTGTGTGTTTATGTGCATGCTTGGTCAATTTCCATCATGTAGCACAGGAGGAAGTGTGTGTGTGTGCTTGTACATGGTGTTGTACCCTCTCTATAATAAGCTCCATCTCCCCCTGACTCCTCCTCTCGTGTTCCAGCCCTGAACCCTTTCGAGGAGCAGGAGAACGTGGACGCCAGCTTCGTGGAGGAGACGGCTCTGAAGCAGACACTAATACTGCTGGGCTTTGAGGAAAAATGAAGAATGTGGAGGAGGGCGGAGGGGCGGAGAGGGACGGCGGACGGATGGATCGCGGGAGAAACAGATGAGGGGGAAAATGCATTTGAGAGCACAGTCATCATTGACTGGGCCTTGAGGACAAGTAACAGATGGGTGGATGGTGGAGGGGCCAGCAGTGAAGGATGAATGAAAAGATTGAAAGGCAGAGCGCTCATAAACAAGCTCTGGCTGGTTGATGACAAATTAGGGTGCGGCGGCGAGATAGATGGATGAAGCAGGTCCAGAAAGGAAAGATGGAGGGGACAATGGGAGGCAGGACGGATGAAAAGTATAGTCTTTTATTAGAAAATCCAGAGGCGTGGGCGGAATAGGATGAACAGTGCTCAAAATTAAAACACAATAGGGAACACAGTTGGTGGTTTATCTCAATTTTTGGGAAACATTCTTTGGAAATATTTATTGAAAATCGATAAATGCAGGCAGCTATTCGTATTAACTCAATTTCTGGAGCAGCAACTGTTCACTCCAGAGCTCCCCCAACTATGAAAGTTCATCTCTTGTACGATTTATGAACATCAACGTCAAATCCGGCGAATGGCATTTATAAATCAAACGCCCTTGTTTATCCCCCGGTGCTTCCTGTAATGCCGCTGCAGCCCATCAACTTGATTACACACTGACAAAGGCGCCGCAGCCAGGGCGCCACGACGTGGACAGTCAGTGGCTGCTTTGCATCCAATCTGATTTCATCCCTGAGTTCTACAGAATCCCTGCAGGGAAAAGGGAGACTTGGTTGTTGTGATATTTGGATGATCATAATTAACATGGACTCTTTATGGGCGATTTGCCGATTATTCCTTTACACACCAAATCTAAATCGGGGGATTACGTGAAGAGCGGCAGATTAGCAAGAAGGATTTCCCAGCTGTGAGATGTCCAAGATGTGGATTAACCAAAAGTGGAAAAAAATTCAGGAAATGTGTGAAATATTAAATTCTCACTCTTGTATGGAAAATAAGGGCTGGGTACATACACATGCACGAAATGTTTGATGCTAATGCTGGTTTGATATCCATGTTTCAGTACATCACTGGGCCAGTCCACAATCACAGTCTGTCCAGTTAGTCCTGTCGTTTATTGTGGGTGGCGCTACACTATGTTTTTCTACACTATGCATGTAAGATTATCTTGTAATTGCCACTTATATTTAGCGTTTGATACACTGTGCATCAACGCGTACCAAAAAAAGTATTGACAACCAGTCATACTTAAAAATCAATGCAATGACACATGAGGGTGAAACAACAGACAATCGCTTCTATAGCACGATGCTGAAATCGATCAGAAAAAACTTTACAAACTATAAAATCAAACTAAATAGCAGAGGCTTAATAAGGCAATAGGAGCTGGAATTCCAAAAAGGGAAATGAATGGAAGGTCATTGGCTCACTCTGTGCACACGCTCAAACATCTGGCTTGTATCAGGTAAACGTGCGCCGTCAATCATGACCGAGCTCTTACTGTAAGAGTAGAAATTCCTCGGTAGAGGCTGCCTGAACCGTACATGTGTGTGGGGTGTGTTCATAATCCTTTTTTTCCCCCTCTCTCGAACCATAATAGACTGAAATACCAGAGATTACTTACATCTCATGTCATGCTTTCATTTGAGAAATTACATACCACTCCTTCGGAAACAAAAAAAAAGGGATTTTTTTTGACGCTCTCGATTCTCATGTTAACCCCGAAAGGTTTTGTAAGATGACATGTAAATAAAGAGATTTTTTTGTTTTTCAAGCTTTCTGTGTTTTTTTTTTCTTTTTTGGCCATATTTCTGAAACATCAAATTGGCGCGCACACAAAGCTTTGTGGCAACGGCAAGGCTCAGTTTGAGGTTTTTTTTTTGGCTCGCAATGACTAGCCTTTGAACCCTGAGAAAAGTGTTAATTACCAATTGCACTGTGGAGCCTCGAGTTAAATTGGGAAACGATCTGAAACAGTCCAATAGTTTGAGGCGTGGAAAGCTCTGCAGAGGAGGAAGTGCGCGGTCGCATTCTCGAAAACTCTGCAGGGTTCGCAGAAGTCGGGAAATAGTCTCAGCATCAGTCATCAGTCACACACGGAGTCACATTTAGAAAAGAACACACTTATCACGCCTTTGCCCTGTAATAGTCCACTTCTCTCTTCTTCTTTTTCTTCTTTAACCTACATTCCCCGCTCGATTGCCTCCTCCACTCTTTGGTATGCAGTCGGCGTTATGTGCCTGGCTAATAAGCACAATAGGTGGGGGGGGGGGAGATAAGTTAATCTGACAGCCCTCACCATCGGCCTGCCATGGGTCATCACACACACATCACACCACTGGATGGACAAGGTTGGATCAAAAACAATAAAATCAACAAAAAAAAAAAAAAAAAAAATCGGATGAAGTCAAAGCTGCTGCCTTCACGGAACTCTTCAAAAAAAGTTGAGCCAAACACTTATCTGCACAGTCTATTAGGTCATCCATTTCTTTAAGCCTACACTTGAAACTGTATTAATTCTAGGCAATCATTTCAACCATTTCTCAAACACACGTGGTCACAATTGAGCTGCGATCTCCAGAAGCCTCAGGGAAAGTGCAGAGCTTCAGAGGCCTGAGACTGTTTTCTGTCTCTGTAACCAACTGTGAGCTCATCACCCAACTTGGAGCTCCACTTCTGATCATTTTCCAGCCCGACTCTCGTCTGCCGCCTTTTTTCCGTCATCTGCTCCCCTTCATTTAAATTCTCCTCTCTCTTTGTCATTCTCTATGCTCTTTATAGCCTCATGTTGCTCTCCATATTAACATATATCATTTCAGACATTAAGCAGGCACTCTTAGCCCTGCTTAGAGCTTAAACCCATTGCAATTTATTCATCAGCTGCAAGATTACAAGTGCGAGTGGGGGGGGGGGGGGGGGCAACAAACCCGAAGAATATGCAGAAGTATGTGAAATGAATTTATCTGTCAGAGGACGGTAGTGAGAAGATAATGAGGAGTTGCTTCGTAGAGTAACCGATACCAAACCTTTTATTGGTGGACAAGAACACACATTTAATCTCCAGCATTTCCTGTTTTCCACAGCACTTGTTGTTACTGTAATCAGACTCTTGCCGGTAAAAGTTAAAAAAAAAAAAGGAACAAAATTACAACCAGACACAGTCTACAAGTACACACACACACGACAAAACAGCAGTGGTATGCTGGATAGAAAGCACACAACAAGAAGCAGATAAGTGAATGCCCAAGAAAATATACTGAATCATTTCTGCTGAATCCCTATATATCTCTGAAGGAAACTTTTGTGAAATGAGTGGATTTTGATTTCAGAATCCGCCCCAGGCCAACACTCGGTACTCTCAATGTTGCACAAGTGTTGTTTCCTAAATCTCTAAGGGCTTGAGTGTGGGTTTGCGGATGTGTCTCATGTTGGCTCCCGGTTGGGAGGGTTTGAAGGGGGCCTGGGCTCCGTAGGGTTTGGGCAGAGGGAGCGAGTCGGTCTGGGGGATGTACGCATTGGGACGGGTTTCAGCCGTGGTGTACTCTCCGTTAGACAACTGGGTCCACTCTTCTTCTTCAGCCAGCTGCACACACACAACACACACACACAGGCAATTTTAATATTTCATACAAGACTGCTCGACCTTGAAGTAAATTGTTAAAATTCAATTTCCCCCGAATTTTAATCATGGAAATGGCATAATTAATAGAGCAATTTTTAAAAATATCCCAAGAAAAGTGCAAGGGCATCAATGGGAAGTTCAGAACCGAGAATCTCAGGGACGTTTAAAATTTGAAACATGAATATTCTTTGTCGTATAAACTTCCATATATAAAAATATATATTAAAGAGATTGCTGAAGGTTGTAACAATATTAATACAAAAAATTTAACCTTCTTATAAGATAAGACTATTAGTAGAAATATACGTAAATTATATTTTAAAAAATTGCTGACATACAGTATGTCAAGTGTGGCCACAAAATGTCCTTCTAGAGAGAACAAAACAAACAAACTCCAACATGTACTCATGACAACAGTCCTTTCGTTGGCTTTCATTCCACAACAGCGTGGAAATGAACTGTGCCTAAAGGTCACAGAGACTTCAAAGAGACAGTGATTTTTCTCACGCATGTGAACAGTTTATCCACTGGCGTGTGATCTAAGGAGCGCACACAAGAAGGAGCAATAACAGCTTTAAATGAAAACAAAAACAAAAAAACCCTTAAAAAATAGGAACATTATTCTTTCATCAGTTTCAGAAAACTTAAATTGTAAGATTAATAAAGACTCCGAAAGTGTAACAAAGGCTTCAATTCTTCCATCTGACGTACACCAAGGTTGCAGTTTGATTTGGCATTGTGCATGCAGGGTACTGTGCGGATTTTTGAGCTGGTGGCTATAAGCAGGAATAAATCTGGTGAGAAAATACAGATGACTGTAAGAAGCAGACAAGCTGCAGACAGCTGGACCGCTGTCAGACACACTGATCCCTGTATATGTGCCTCTACTTCTGTTCGTCAGCCCGCCTGCCCCTCTTGTCCCGTGATTGTGGTGAAAATAGCTTTTGTTCCTGTCTAGTCTCTTGTGGGTGAGCAGATAGTTTTCACTTCTCTCTCTCTGTGTGTGTGTGCGTGCATGCGTGCGTGCATGTTCAGGTTATACAGCAAACCCTTTAGTTCCCTCAGGATCTTAATCGATTCTTGCCGCCGCGTTGTGCCCCCACTCCATTTCTTTGTCACTGTCTTCCTTTCTTGCCCCCTCAGTGCTTCAACCACTTCCTGATCAATGATCTTTGTGCGTCAGTGTGTTCCTTTACCCTTTCTTTCTCCTCTTTGTCCCTCTGCCTCCTCTTCTTGTCCCGGAGCATTCTCCTCCACTCCTCCTCCATCTCGGGGCAAGGTGGCAGGCCATGCTCCAGCCGCCGCTGGCACCTGTCCATCTGGAAAACACAGGGGCAGGGCGACAAACGTTCACTTTGTATTCCTGTCACTCGGTCCCCTCCGCACTCTCCTGGCTCGATTCAATTCAAACTGCGGCCCCGGAAACAGATGGTCGTATTAGTGTCAGAATGTGGCCATAGTTATGCCCCCTACATTTTCTAACTCTGTGTCAGTGGCGGGCTGCAGGGGCTCAGCAGGTTTTTAATACACGTCTCCTGAACATTTACAAGGCATGTGGGAAATCTTTTTCATTTTTTTAATTAATAAAATTTTTTTAACTGAGAAAGAAGGCTGGGAGACATCCTGTTCAAACCAGCATCAGAATTCATAATTTGTTGATTAAACAACTGTTTGGCCGATGGCTTTTTACCTTCCCCCAAAATCCATTGTGAATGATTATTCTTATATTCCAAACTTTATCACTATCATTGTTTCGTATTCCTGTTGTAATGTGAGTGGTTGATTGCATCAGTAAATGGCAGACGTCAATCAAGTAAAACCTTTTTGATAGGAATTTGCCTCTCAACATTTTTGGAGAGTGACAGGACCAAACCGAAATCTGACTGAGGGGAGAATGTACGCTAAGATCAGAGTTTTGGACTCTTTTTAGAGTCACATATTGTGGGCGCATGTATGTGCCGCGCGCACGCGTGTGTGTGTGTGTGTGTGGACCGCCTCTGACCTGGAGCTCTTTCTCTTTGATCTCTTGCTGTTGGGACAAAGCAACAGCTTGCTTCACGGAAAGCTCGGCAGAAATGGCCATTAGTCTGCGGTTGGTGTTGATGGTATGAGTTCGGAGGTTGTTCAGCTGGAGGTAGCAAACACACATTAGGCCAATCTCACATGAATTTCAACATTCATTTAGATATTCCCCTTACGCCACGTACTGTGACTTGTAACACATACATGTATGTGGTAGATTTGCACTTCAAATCAAATTTTATTGTCATTAAAACCATGATGGCATGCTGTTGCCACACACTCTCGCATGTAAAGAACATTGTTCCACTGGCTTTTGTTCGTGTCATTCATAGTTTGTATCTCTCTCTCTGTCTGTCCCGCTCACACAGAGACAGATGAAGTGCAAGTTGGAGGAAGTCGTAATGCTCGGCGAACTAGTAAATGCCCACTCTGCATGCGCCTCACGTGGGCCGCACATGCTCCTCAAAGCAATGTTCCAGTGCGTTTGTGAGAGAGACACAAAGAGAAGTAAAACCCCAGACTGCAAATGGACAGGTGAATGATATAACACTTGTGTATCTGCTTACGCGTTAATCTGTTCCTTTGTGTTGGGAGCTTGCGTTTGTGTCCGCAGTATTTCGATTTGCGTGTAAATGGGCTCAGCTTTAAGCTGCCGTCTGTGTGCCTACTGGATCTTGTTGTCTACCTTCTGTCCCAGCGAGAGTCTGTCCTGTCGGCAGCTCTCAGCCTGCTCGCTGAGCGGCTTTGAGAGCCGGGTCACCTGGTCCACCAGGAGTGTTTTTTCCAGCAGCTGCCTCTCGCGCTCAGCTAGTTTCACCTCGAGCTAAAATGTGCGCACGCACACACACACACACACACACACACACACACACACACACACACACACACACACACACACACACAGAGAGACACGAGGATTACGGTCTTGCAGAATCCTTATAACAACAAAAGGTTACAGTTTTGTAATGAAAGACAGTGAGAAGAACTCTGCAACGTTGTCCACTACCTGCTCAATTTTCTTGACCAGTTCTACAGTTGAAGGGTCGCTGCCTTTAATCTCTTTGTAATCCACCGTTTGACTCAGACACTCGAGTGTCTTGTCCCTGGCTTCTGACAGCTGAGACAAGGAGGGAATTAGACAAATCAATGCACGTATGTGTACAGTGTACTGAGTTAAACAACATATGCATACAGTACATTAGTACTGTTCATCAAGGACAATCAGCACTCATCATATTACGATCATTTCTGTCATATGAAAATAAGTTATTTTCCACAAGACAAGACACTTGACACAAACGTGAGAGAACCACGTGAAAGAATACATCTCAAACTAGTCAGCTCCTGTCTGTGTTTGGAGTGGCTTCTCCACCAGACATTAAAAGATACTCATTTCACTGAGGATTTCACAAAAAATGCTCGGGACAATGTAGTGCCTATATGGGAGCTGCTCCCTGCTAGGTAACGAGTCACTGGAAAAGTGTGATAAGGGAAACAGAAATTTAAAACACCACAGGATCCCTCTGAGGTACCATGTCTTATTTTCTTTGAAGCCCTTAAGACAGCAGAAAGGAGGGGAGGGGGTCAAGGATACACGAGAAAGCTCAAAGACGACGAGTTGGAAAAAGAGCAAAGATACAAAAAAGAGGAGACAGTAAAATGAAGTGAAAGGACAGTGAAGCCATTTTAGATTTATGCTTTTAGCTGACACTACAACACAGCAGCTGCAACTAGTGAGTGAGGGGTTTAGAAGGTTCAGTAATCTACTGGTGGTAGTGACACTTCAAGAAAAGCAGCAATGTTTCAGCAAAGGCAGGGAAGCTTGTAAAAATGTTTGAAAATATTAGTTTCGATATTTAAAAAAAACATCAACTTTGCAAATGTTTTATGAAGTAGTACGTATTCAGCAACATTTGAGAGACCTCAAGCACAGTGTGTTTTGTGACTAACACTGTTAAAAGACACTTCTGTTTGTTCACAAATAAACTCTCCAGGGGAACATTTAAATATTTAAAAATGCCAACATTTGGAACAATTGTTCCTGCTTTAGATGTTTTACATCTTCTGATTTCAGTGTTTCATTGTCAAAATAGATGAACAGTCACACATATTTTGTCCAGGTTGTGTTGATATACACACAACCAAACCTTTGTTGAAATTCCAGAGGAGAAAGTTTTGACCACCAAATAAAGACTATTTGTTCAGGTTGTGATTTGGCAGGAGCCAAAATGTAGACTCAGGGAGCAAGGGAGGTAGGAAAATGTTGAAGTGAATTAACATTAATCAAGCAAAGACCAAGGTATTACAGGGGGAGGTGAGCAGAACACAAACTGAACCGAACAGAGGAAATTACCAGAAGGACTGGGAGCACACAGACTAAATACACATGGTAGGCAGAGCTATCGGACACAGGTGAAACCCATCAGGGACAGGTGCAGCCAATCACAAGGGAGGGAGGGATATTGGACACAGGTGAAAGCCATTAGGGACAGGTGCAGCCAATCACAAGGGAGGGAGGGATATTGGACACAGGTGAAGCCCATCAGGGACAGGTGCAGACAATCACAAGGGAGGGAGGGATATTGGACACAGGTGAAAGCCATTAGGGACAGGTGCAGACAATCACAAGGGAGGCAAACCTAACAAAGACAGGGCACACAAGGTATGTAATTTCAAAATCAAACACTCCATATATATAGTATATCTAAAGTCCACAACCAAAATATCAATAAGTCCACCACGATAAATCAAATGTCTTTATAAAAGCTCTTAAAGTGGGCAGAATCGTGACCAAATTCTTGGCGAAATGAGACACAGCACATGTTGACTATTTCCAGCTAATAGGAGCTCACATAGATTCAATAAAGAGTTGAGGATACATAATATGTACGATACATATACTGAATGATGATATTCAGTATGGAATAAGGGGTTCAATTATTAAAATTGGGTTTGGATTGTTCGACAAAGTGAGCAGTCTCAAAGAAAAAAAAATTCCTTAATCAGCTAAACAAAACATCATCAACACATTAAGATAAAAGAGAATAAAGATCTAGAAGGAAACAACTATCAAGAGGACATGGAGTCATAGCTGCACTGGAATCAGTCGATTTTATGAAGAAAAGCTTCTGATATCCAATATTTAATGCAGACTGTGGAGACAAAGATAAATAAGAAGTGCAAAGATAGTAGTTAAAAATGAACAATTCAAGTAGTGACAGTATCTCAACAGGGAAATTAATGCAAATGCCCCCTGGACCCATGACAGCAAAATCAAGGTATTCTATATATAAAAAATATATGAAGCTGATCAAGGAGCCATGGAAGGGAGCATAACAGGAACATAAGCAGAAAGTAGAAAGAAGAGAGAGAGAGAAAAAACACAAAACAGAAGACAGAGGGAAATATTAATAGATTCCTGGGAAGATATAAAATATAAAGGAAGAGGAAGTGATTGGATAGATGGCAGAAAGTGAAGAGGAGTGGGGAGGCGTTCAGGAGAAAAACAGCGTGCGGAAAAATGTTGCACAGAGGAGGTCTGACCTGGCGTGACCTGGGTTATGAAACAGCCATACAGTGTGTGCACGTACACACACCCCTGTGTATGTTTATGTGCCTGTATCTAATGCGAGAGTGTGTGTCAGACTTGAAAACAGTGTGGAACAAAGTGATGATTCCCTTTTTTCTTCCCTTCGTGGAGGAGATTAATGAAGCCTCTCTTACGCGAACAGACAGCGGGTCTGATTAGACGGACGAAGGTGTTCGGTCTGTTAAAAAGATGCCGCTCCCTCAACATCAGATGACTCTCGTTTTCACTTTTAATAGTATGGCTGTCATGTGATTAACCGAGGTGTTTGTTAGGCTAAAGGCACAGAGATGAAATGAGAAAAAAATTGAGAGGCAGAAACACTGGAGCTCACAGCCTGAGAAGCAGAGATAAGAGAGGAGAGTGGAACAGGGGCTGACAAAAGACTGACAGACTAAGGAAGATAAAGTGAAGAAGAGCAAAGGAAAGACAGCATGAATCCCAGAGTGAGAAAAGGAATGAGAGATTGGATGTGAAATCAGACATGAAAGACAGAACGGGATAGACAAGAGTTGCGGAGAATCCGGAATTGGGGCTGATCAACAGGGATCAGGGTTATCGGCAGTTTTCACATTACAGAAAATATGACTTGTGTTACAAGAAGCTAAATGTGGGATTAGGTATTCGCAGAACAAAAATTAAGAGCAACAAACAATATGTGCTCATTCTATGCTGAACATATAGACAAACTGTCAGCAAAGCCACATGTTTCAAACATTTTTGTTTGGTCATATTTTGTAAGCTACAGCGTTAGCTGTCTTTCTTTCTTGGGACCATTTGAGTTGATGGCGAATGATTATCCCGGTCAAAAGACAAGGCAATGATTGTGGCTCGGTGCCTTACGGAGTCAAGGAGGAAAAGGGATTTCTCAAAACATGCACGAGACCAAGCAATGGCTAGAAATATTTGTCTGTGGAATAAACGCCTCTATGGCGAGATGAAGTGGCATTCAAACTATTTTCAGTACCTGCCCCTAAACAAATTACCAGCCCTGACCAACCTCTGGAGAACACTAAAGTAGGGGGACCGAATTAGGACACAAGTCAAAACAAATGCCAAAAATACTGAATTACAGTTTTACTTTTCGTGTTCAGTGCAAATAAACCTCACCGCCTCGTCGACGCGTTAATGCACTTCAAAGCTTGAAATGAAGATGAACTTTTTCAGACATCAAAATCTGAAAATACCCACATGAGAAGAATGTGTGCCCAGCCCTAACGGTTGAGTCTGATTGATCCGTGTTCCAACCTCATTTGCAGCCACCCTAAGCCATTCAAATGCTGGATGTGGATAAAGCGTCTGTCACTCTCCTCTTCCCTCTCCTCCTTTGTTGCCCTCGCTTTTAACATTTTTATACCCGTCCTCCTTCCCCTGTTCGTATGCGCTTGTTTGTCTTTCTCTTTGAATTCGTCTGTCTCCGTGTCAGTGTCCCTGTTCCGCCTGCCTGCATCTCAGTTTTGTTCCTCTGACAGTCACAAAGAGAAGCTGCTTTCTTGGCTCGTGAATGTTATAAACTACAGTATTGTACAGATGACAGCATCTGGGCAGAATACAATTTGCATATAATCTACATAATTTCAGATCAGTTAGTTGTTCACACGATGACTTAAGAAGCCTCATAATAGATGGCACACTGCATATTGAACAGTGTAATGATGAAGATAAATAATGACCTTATTTATACAGCACTTTCCAAAAATTGGTTAGAAAAAATTGTCTCACAATTAAAAATACATAGAAGACAGGGACGGATCAGTAAAGCAGAACAGTCTGTAAAGTAATCCTGATAAAAAATAATAATCATAATAAGGTTATGTAAGGTTAATTGGGAGAACATGCGAGTAGAGGAGTTTCCTCAGACCCAAATGAGGAGTTAATTATAATAAGAAGTTAAAATATATGTTTTTAACTTGCACTCTACATAAGAATATCAGAAACATGCCATTGTTCCACTGATTTACAGTGGTGTCAGTGTCAAACTGAAGTGTCCTTGGTATGCAGATAGAGAACCAAAGTCAACAGTTGGTTTGGTTTTGAGTGAGTCAATAACCAAATTATTGTAATCAGTTGTAGAGTGGATATACCACAGTATTATCAGATTTGTTGTTTTTGTGTGCCTGCTATTCTGGCTTGTCAGTATTACTCGAGTCTCTCACATTCAGCACACACGGTCTTCCACATTTCCTCACACCCGCTGTCCATCAAGACACAATTCATGGTGGGTTTCCCCTTGGTAATAAGTTCCAGACAGGCCAGACAAAGATTTAAGAGATGGACAGACAGACAATGTGACTCCCCACTGTAGGGACAGAGCAGTATGTCATCAGCGCCGACCTGTCAGTCCATGACTGACTGTGTGTGTGTTCTATAAATATACCTTATCTCTTCCTGTATCTTTGTGATTTTATGCATGACTGTGTGCAACAGACGTCAAGCTAGTAATTAGAGGACTGCTCAAGAATATTCGGATGTAGCTGCAAGCGTATTATTGTAACTTTGCTGATGTCAGTGTTTGAGCAGACGCACGCGTACCTGTATGTGGGTTTGAGATGTCGACATGCCAGCAAACCCATAAACAAGTAGTAAATCCAGAATCCAACACCAACCTCTGTTTATTTTGCCGCAATTAAAATTCCTCAGAGCAAATGAAATCCTCCGAGTATATTGAACTTCAATAGTCTCACAGATGGTCCGATCTATCTTTGTCAAAATTTCCCATCAAAGGGAGGGGGGGATCTGTCTGCAATGAACAGATAAACTGGTCACAGATGAATACAAATACACAATATATATGATAAATCAACAGCAAGGCAGTTGCATGGAGATTGAATTCGCATAGAAAATGAATTCGCCGGGAGAATGAATTGAGCTGGCAAGGCTCCTGCAATAGACGAGACCCCCGTGACTCACGTTTTGTACCCAGGGGAGCTAGACAGCTGTAAAAGTAAAACTGCGTTTTAGAAAATGATTTGCCATTTATACACAGAGGAGATAGAGATGTGCAAAGAGTGGATGGATGGATGACAGGAAGGAAAGACAAATGGACTGATACACTAATCACGGATGTGTTAATTGTAAAAAAAATTCCAGAATTATGTTTGCTGTGTTCACCATCTTAGTTTAGTGTGTTGGCACTCAGCCGCGGTTGACAGAAATTATTAATGTGAGTGTTTGACCTGAGGATGGTGCTACATAAAAAGTCAGGCGAAGTGAATAGAATTGATCCTGTGGGGGAAATAATTCTCTGGTACAGATTCACAACACGGTTGTTGAGATATTTTACCCAAATCCACAGATGTCAACCTCATAGTGGCACTGGAGCAAATGTCAGGTGAAGCCATTCGGACACATCCTCTGAGAACCATGAATGTCAGTACAAAAGTGAATCCCGAGTAGATGTGGAGATATGTCACTGGATAAGTGGTGACTGGACAATTGACTCTATTCTCCGGGGACCATAAATATCTGTACAAAATTTCATGGCAATCGAACCAATAGATGTTGAGATATTTTGGAGTGGTGAAGCCACCAATGAAAAACAGAAAGGAATCTACTGCATGGACTGCCAAAATACCAGGATAGTCAGAGAGGGAAAGAATGAAAAAGGGAGACAGACTGGAGAAACTGTGATGGGAAGAAAGGATGGGTAGATAAAGTTACACAGAGTGAAACGAAAACCTTAAGAATGCCTCGAGGGACCAATGAAAGGAGGGGATGGTCAGACAAGGATGAGGAGGAGAAGCGTAAAGAACTAATGACGAGAGCAGCAACAACAACAACACAGAGTGACGGAATAAAAAATGTACCGACAAGCCCCCGTTGTTGTAGCAAATGATAAACAGCAGAAGGAGTAAACAGATGGAGAAAAGGGACAGGGGCGTTACTCAAAAAGAGCAGCACATGCTGGAGTGTGTTCCAACACTGCATTCAGCCAAGAGAGCACAAGACTCTGATGAGACAACTCCGGTCCAGCAGCAAGTCAAAAGCAGTCGCTCTGATCCAGAGCAGCGACACACCCAATCCCATGGCGCAGCCACTGGCAGGGAAACGTGTGTGTGTGTGTGTGTGTGTGTGTGCCTCTCTCAAATCTGTCTCTCCTTCCCTGTCTGTCGTTCTCTACGCACTGCGAGAGTTGCTTGAATATGTCTGTGGCTTTATGTTATTTCAAACTCTTTTCAAACTTCTGAGGATGTTCGACTGGGCTCGGTTCACATCAATAACAAGGACGGAGCGTATCAGCTCTGAAAACCAGGCTGAGAAACTGACCACGTTTCATGAAACTGACACACAAATTCATTATCATTAGAAGCCTTGTATTAAAAAGCACGTCCGAGAATATTTACTGGAGCTTTCAAAAGTTTCATAATAACATGAAGCTTCAAAAAATATTTCACAAGATTTGCTTTATTAGCTGTGTTTTAAGTGAGTATTTGTGCTTAACTACTCTTTCTGGAGTTCCCCGTGCTTGACAGCTGTCAACACGACATAATACACAATCACCTGCTTCCTAAGATCCTATGAGGTACAGCAAGCAAACACACACACACACACACACACACACACACACACACACACACACACACACACACACACACACACACACACACACACACACACACACACACACACACACACACACACACACACACACACACACACACACACACACACACACACACACACACACACACAAAAGCCTGAGGCAAAGTTGGATAAATTCTCTGGTTTTCATTCAAACGCAGACACACACGCAGAGACACAGAGTTTAAGATTCCAAGGAAAAAATAGCAGACACACACTCCTGCCAAGGGCGAGCAGCTGAGCCACATCCTGATGCAGTCATGCCGAGAATGGAAATTAGGCAAATGTGGACAGCAGAATACTACATTGGCCCGATCTGCCAGATTAGTGGTAATATTAGCACTGTCACTCTAAACAACCCCCCCCCCCCCCCCCCCCTAAACTCTAAACTCTAAAAAAGGAGTTAAATTAGAGACGACACAGACAAAAGAAACGTAGGTGTTGGGAGACTGTCATCAGGATGCTGTCATCACTGTTTAAACAACAGAAACGATTTTGATGAAAGATTTCAGTATAACATGTCTATTCATTACCCATCCTTATAAGTAGACACATTTTTCCACCCAACTCTGCTTTTTCTGCAATTTTTTTTTCCAGTTTTAACTAATCAGTCAGTTATTTTTGTTGATATAGAAATCTACAGACGGTCATCTGACCACTGCTAATGTCTGTGTGTGTGATATGCATGAGGGTAAATATTTTTCCTACCTCTATCTGCAACATGGAAATCTCTCCCTCCAGCTTTCTCTTGAGGGGCAACTCCTTCTTCTTCTTTAGGTCTATCTGTCTCTTTTCCTCCTTAATGGCCGACTGCAAGTCTCTTGTCTCCTTCTCCATTGTCTCCAGCACCACATTGCCCTTGGAGATGGCCGCCTCTTGGACATTCACCTTCCCGTGGTAGTTGAACAACACTTCCTCATGTTCCAGGAGCTGAATGCCCCTGTAGGTGACACACACAAAGGCACATCATTTGACATAGTCCTTGAATTCAAGTCAAATTGGTAAAATTCAACTTCAAATTTGTAACCTACAAAAAATTGCGGCGCTGCACGGCAGTCTCGTGATTCTTGTTCATCTCAAGGAGCGCCTGCTCCTGGAAGTTGATCATTTGTGTGAGCTTCACCAGCTCCAGTTTGTCGTCGTCACTCTGCTGACTGATCTGACGGTGCTTCCATGCAACCTGGAGGATATTTGGTAAAACAAAACTCTTAAATGTCTGATAAAACAAACAAGACAGGAAAAGATAATCTAAGGGGAAGCTGGTTGTGTGTTTGACACCACAGCTGTCGAAAAACAAGGTTTAAGGGCCCTGCTAGAAATGTTGAACTCAAAAACAAGGCAACCACAGCATACGTCTGTTCAACTTTGAATTATATTACCCTCTGGGGCATATTTAATCAGTTTAAATCAACTGCTGAAATTTGTGATACTGCTTCACGGCAAAGAGGGCACTGAGCGTGCTTCCCGCAGTGTGTGTTGACTGATCACATCTCTGTGTTTGTGTGTGTGTGTGTCAGGACCTTGGAGATGCCGTTACGCAGTCTGTCCCTCATTTTGGAGCTGTTAGAGAGCTTCATACGAGCCTTGGTGAGCGATCTGGGAAGGAGGCGTAAATGCACCCGAGCAAAGAAAAAATTCAAAAATATTATACAGGGTATAAAAGGGTGGCAGATATAGACTGATGCAAGAAATGCACTGGTCAAGTTAAAGCATTAAGTGATTTTACAAAGGCAGCTTTAATCGCAAGGCTTTTACATGTCATACACACAGACAATTTTAACCCCCCCCCCTCGAAGAAACACAAACCCACCTGTCCTTGTTGACGACAATGGTGCGCTGGATCTCGGTCTCGTTTGCCAGGATCTTAAGCTGCTCTGTCAGCTCTGTGATAGTCTGCGAGGCGATCTGCTTCAGCTTGACGTACTTTTTCTTCTCTTCCATAATTATGTCGCACAGTTTAGAATACTGTGATATTCTGACGGGGAGGAAAAACAACAACACTGATGAGCAATGAACCCATTCTTCATCTGCATTACAAAGTCTGGCTAGTGGCTACTGTCAAGAGCGGTACATGTAAAACATATCGACCTTTATTCTCTTCGTTTATCATCTTGCTTCATCGTGTAGGATGTATATACTGTAGGGTTTATATCCATAGCCAATGGCAGTTTATATTAAAGTGTTAAAATATGAACTAAAAAGTCATATTTTAAGTCTGTTCATGACAAATTATCAGTTGCATTAGTCCAAGCCTGAACACTGAAGTATATCCAATTAGCAAGTTATGGTTTTCTGCCCTGACAACATGTGCAGAATTAATTGTGATCCCTGCTGCTACACTGATCGGAGGAGGCAGAAACAACAAGTACAAAATCAATTATCAGTTGAGTTTCATCAAAATACTGTTCTGTGTATAGGAATTTGATTTGCTGTTCAAACAGCTTCCCTTTAACCCAAATCCTCTTCTCACTACACACACACCTTCACATTAAATGCAAGGTGGCATGTTAAGAGAAGCGAAGAGTAAACAAGAGTGACACCTGCGCTGTAGCATCGTATTCAGCTTGTTGTGGTCCATGATGATCAGGTCTTTTTCCCGCAGCTCGTGCTGGAGGAGCTGGTGCAGTTGCTGTGGATAGAGGCACATCATTTTCATCACATCTTTATTTGTAGGATTGACGCATCAACCTTAAATCCCTTTTTTTGGGGGGGGACCCCAAAACTGAACCAGCTGATTTAGAGGTCCTGTTTTCCGAATTCACTGATTCATTTTGGAATCGGTCATTGTTGTTTTCAATATTTATTGATCAGGTAAGAAGGAAGAAATGAATCTCCTGGAAAGTTGTTTCAGGCATTTTTTGGGGGAACAACTAAAATTGCTTTGTCTGTGTACATTTTTAAAAATCATTCTGAATGATCACACCGTGGAGACATTTGCACTCTTTGAATTTGTCTCATTTTTCCTTGGTCTTCTGTCACATTAACATCAAACCACTTCATTTTCGTCTTTGATGTGTCTGACACGTTAAAGTGGGAAATACGCATATCTGTGTCTGCATCTGTGATCATATGCACTAATGGAGACATCAAAACTTGATTCAAACAGACACTGTACCTGATCGTGCGTGTAGTATGTGTGTGTGTGTGTGTGTTTGTGTTGCACCTCAGCCCTAAGCAGTTCACGGTGCTTCTGGCCCCTCTCCTCGGCTTTGATCTGGGTCAGACATCTGAGGTGATGGAGTTCCTCTCTGAGATGGTTCGACTCCTTGAGCAGCTCCTGAATCATCCCATACTGCTGCTTTTTCTGGCCCTCCTCCTCAGCCACGGAAAGCTGGTTGGGAACAAATTTTGAGGATGTTCTCATTTGAAAAACTGCATGAATCTACTAAAACTGAAGGGTTGCTCACAGCACAAAGAGAAAGGACGATGAGGAGGACGGATGGAAGATAGATACAGAAACTTTTCTGCGCAGAGTGCAGCATTTTCCCCAAAGGGATCATTAAAGTTTTGTAGAAATATGTGACATACTGTCGGATGAGAAAATTATGCAATAGAAAATGCCATTTCGTCTGGAAAATGAAGACACTAAAAATGACTAGTATCAAAAAGGACTTGAACATAAAACATCAGGCGCAAATGGCAGTAAGTGAAGAAGTTCTCAGACAAAGTATTTCAAAACTAAAATATAGTTGATTCAACACTTTTTTCCTTTCCCCTCCCAAAAAATAAATAAATAAAAATTTACTACAGGCTTCTCAAAGATAGACTTGTTAGACCGCTACTGCAGTAGACTG
Organism: Scophthalmus maximus; assembly: GCF_022379125.1. Classification (NCBI taxonomy): domain Eukaryota; kingdom Metazoa; phylum Chordata; class Actinopteri; order Pleuronectiformes; family Scophthalmidae; genus Scophthalmus; species Scophthalmus maximus. The sequence continues at coordinate 16,796,102 of NC_061526.1, read as the reverse complement.
CGTTACGTTTAATGTTTGTCAACCCACACACATTGTTCCCACCTTTTTCTCCAAGCCGACTTTAAGTGCGTCCACCTCCTTTTGAAGCTCCATCCTCTGCTGAACACTGGCCTCTCTACTGGGAACAGCATCTAACTGGAAAAATTTCAAGTCGGAAAGTAAACATCAAAAGTCTGTTCCGGTTTTCAGCGTGCAAGATCTTACATCTGCTGCAGTCCCTCCTGAATCTTAGATAAAGGAGCGTGAAATATATTACTCAGTTTTTTTCCCTCTCTCTTGATTATAGTCCTTTAGACTCTACATTCCGAAGATGGAAAGACCACGAGGATCCAGTACAAAGATGACCAAAACTTCATAATACATTCAGTCAGTGCATATTCAATCCCACATTAAACATTGGCTGCAAAATAATTAATACTATATATCAGAGTTTCCCTGAGGCCTCTCTGATAGCCCTTAGATCCGGCGACACTAAAAGTGTTCACTGGAGCTTATCAAAAATTAATGCCTTCAGGCGTTGAGATTGCACCTCTCTGCAGGGTTGCCCGGCCTCGTGTTCCGTAGTATGTGCTTCACCACTTCATATTTAAATATTGTTAATCCATGGAAGAAGAAGAAAAAAAAAAAAACTACATCAGTACAGTAGATATAAGGGTTTTTATAAAGATAATGTGATCCAATTTTATTTCAGCTACATAGAAGAAGTAATCCTTATTAGCCCTAATAATGTGTATAGGACACAATACTGTGTGATTAATCACTTGAGAGTGATTGGCAGATTGAAGAATGAATGAATCCTATTGTACTACGTTGTTTTCAATATTTTGTGTGTGGGGTCCCTGATGTGTCATAACGATTTCCTTCCATACTGTTATGTGCTGATGCCTTTCCCATGACTGTCTCTGTCCCTTTTTTTGTTTGTTTCCACTTTCTCTCACATCAGTAATATTACAGGAAGTTGAAGAAACAAAACGCTTCTGGTGTGAAACAGATGAACAACTTAATGTGCTTGTTATCGACACCGTGACATTTACGCTCAACAATGTTCCTATTCAAGCCTGGAAAGTTTGACAATTTCAGTAAAAAAAAACTATGAGGAGAGTGTGTTTAACATTGTGAGGTGTACTGGTAAAACTACTGGATATTTCAAAGTAGTATAGTTATTACATATACAAAAGTACTTTTACAGTATCTTAACATTTTCCCAAGAACTGTCACAAAATCCTTGAGAAAAGTAGGACCATTCATGAACTCCAACTGCTCCGAAGTTGGGCATACAGTGTGATTCTTCTGCTGACATTGAAAGTAACGATCCGCAAGTCACCTGTGCCTGTACGTCATCGTAGATCGATTGCATGTGTTCTTGCTGCTCAGTGGCCATGGTCATTGCCTGCTCCATCCTCTTGAGGGCTTGCATCTGCCTGAAGGAAAAACAGAGGCACCTTTTAAATATTTATCAGCATCATGAGGCTGTGGCTCCTACACTTCCGAGCTGAAATTCACCGAGTCACATTTGGCTGATATAATAATGGCAATTCTTGTAAAAAATTAGGGATTTTGAACTGTAGTTGCAATGCAGCTTCAGAAATGCTTTGAACCTTTTGGTCTTTTGTTAAACATTATCATACACTCACAGAAAATGACAGTATGTGCTGAAGAGTAAAGCAGCGCGCTGATAAGACTAACATTAGTTGGTGATCAAAACCACAAAAGCTTTTTGACTGAATGTCTTTCAACAACAGTGTAAGATTTACTGTTTAATTATTCAGGAGTACAAGTGTAAATGCATCTACAAAGAATGTGTGAATTCATATGTTCATCAAAACGTGGAGACTAATGTACGCGTGAGCTCAGCTCCACACCCTTCTGTACCTAGTTTTCTCCCTGAGCTGCACTGAGTGGCTCTCATACAGGTGCTTCCTGTCACACATGACGTTCTGCAGCTTCATTTCCAGGAGGCCTCTGGTGATGGAAAACACACATTGACGTACGTGGATTATCAGAGCGAAAGGCCTCTCTCCCACGACTAAATCAGCAGATCAAATATTGCATGTACTGTATATCCTAATATATATTCATGTAAAAAAACATATTTTGTTCTTTCAAATGCCCTGGCTGAATAACTACTTCTGTACCTGTTCCCGACTAATTCCGCCTCCTCCTCCCTGTTGACCTCCTGTTCTCTCAGCAGCTGTCTGCACTCCGTCTGACTGGCCTCTACTCGGGCCTGGAGGGCCTCCAGCTTCTGCATTGCCTCCTCCTTCTTCACCCTGAGGGAGTGGTTTCGCACTTCCACCTTCTCCACTTGCTTCTCCATTTCCGAAATCTCTGTGTTTAGTGCGTCCGTCTTCTTCAACGCAGCTCTAATTTGAGGGAGAAAAATTAATTAAACATATAAAAGGACACATTCAAAGACGTATACCACCACCAGCACCAGCTCCCCGTAAGAGTGCACATCTTATGAAATAGCAGCATGTGCATCCATCTTTTACATCCCCCCCCCCGCCCCACCAGTACCACTCAGCTTTGTGAATTTCAAATAACGAGTCATACTGTAGCTCACATGGCTCATACAGACAAATCCACTGCATCGCTTGCGAGCCAAATATTAATTTGGAATAAACATAAAAGAGACTGCAGCGAGGCTCCAAGTGGAAGTATTCTCTGGTGATTTAGGGGATTTTGACTGCAGCTTAGCTCTAATATGAAAGAAATACATATGGTTGCCAGTTTTATTAAGCAAGTAGGACTGCCACCATTAAATTCTTTCAAATAAGGTTGACTGTCGCAACAAACAGCACCTTCTTTTTCTCCTCATACATGAGAGATGTCACAAAGGGAATTTTGGACAACTAATGAAACTGGAAAATTTCTTTTTTTGCAGGAATAATGGAATAAAGAAACTAATATTTAGCTTCTGTTTGGCACAATCTGTGTTTGTTTTTCTGTTCCATATCAGGTCCAACCCAAACGTTTACACTGAGCATAATTACATTAAAAAAAATACAGGATAGCAACTCAGGATCATTTCAATTAAATTTGATTTGATTCGATTTAAGATAATTGTTCACTTCAGGGAGCGACTACTGTTTTTTCCTGTCAACAAAATTGCTGATTTTTATTGCTTGTGTTTCAATCTATCTTTACCGCTCTTCCGGATAAAGATTACATTAAACATACTTACTCCCTCTTAGAGCGTTTCCTTTTAATCTTCTCCACAATCTGGTCAGGTACACTGATGAGCCGGGCTTTCTCAGCCTTATGACACACACAGACACACAAATGTAAGAAAGCAAATTAATTGTTTTATTGTGTTGTGCTGTATTACTCTCTCTTTCTCTCACACACACACACACACACACACACACACACACACACACACACACACACACACACACACACACACACACACACACACACACACACACACACACACACACACACACACACACACACAATCGCACACAGACCTCTTTGAGCTCTATGATCTCCTTCTGGTCCTCCAGCTCTTTCTGTTCCCTCAGTATTTGAGTTTCATGGGTTTCCACATCTTCCCTGAGACTTCTGTGCAGGGAGTGAGCAACACGCACACAGTGGTTCATGTATCTTCTAAAAAAATGGTGATTAACAGCCCTTAATGGATTCGGCTGCAGTGCTTCTTACTGTATTCAGAGGACCAGACACAAAAGCTCACAAAAAAAAAGAAAAGATTAAAGAAACACAAACAAAGACAGTGTAATGGAGACATGAAAAATGTCACACCGACTGGATTAATGGAGGTTTAGTAATGAGATACCTGACTTCCAGTTGTCTCTGAGCCACCTCTTTCCTCAGATCCTCATATTTGTCCTGCAGGGCTTTCGATCTACATTCCAGCTCCTGGAGGACCCACCAACAAAACGAACAATAGATCACTAATCAAGCGTTTCATTGAGCTCAGGCGGCGCGGCCAAAACAACTTTATTTTTTCAATAGTTTCTAAGTATTTGCTTTGCACAGTGTTTCTTAGTTAAGTTCTACACACTTTGAACAGACTGTATTGCTTGAGAGAATTTTTTTTGTCACACAATAAAACTACTTCACAATTGACTCAAAAATTGAAGTGAGGCCTCTTTTTCAGAGGTAGAACAATTTTGCGGCAGTGTAAGTAGTTCCAGCTCGACGCGCAAATTTAAATTTTCATCATTTGTCTGCACAACAAAAGGCGTGTTTGTTATTCAACATTGTCGAAAATAAAATTGTCGGACTGCTTCGCAAGCGCGACCATTAAGGTAATCAGCAGCGATTGAAACAGCTGTTGGCAATTCAACTTGTTCAATGTCGTGCACCATAAAGCAAGTTTATGGTTTTTCAGCAAAACAATTAAGAAGTGTGTTTCAGACGTCAGTGATGAAACGCATAGTTGATCAATCACGTCTGACGAGTATGAGAGAGGGAGAAAAGAATGCGACCACCCCTTCGGAGTGGCTCATTCTACTGAACATGAGGGGGTTTTACAGTCTGGGAGTTTATATCGCACTTGATGCTGTTGGTCCAATAAGGCCCTTTCACACTAACACTCCTTCTTCTCGTTGATAATTGAATATTAATTGACCGCACAATTCTGATATTGCACATTTTATGGCTTGTTCATGTTCTTGTGTTGTGTCCACAGCGGCAGTGAAAGGCTCTTGTCCAAACAAGTGTTGCCACTTAATCCTGTAACTGTTCCCTGTAGAGTAGGTAAACGTGTGCTGCTTGTTCTGAAAGTATTTTCCTCACTTTCAATGGAAACCTCGACAACACGTGTCTCATTGATATGGGCACCAGTTATCTTTAATATCGCATTTGATTATTTATTCGCTTTGGAAGTAGACAGTTTTACAGGAAGCGTGTACGGCTTTCTGATATATTTTAATACCCATTGTTTAGTCTGCGAAAATGTCACTTGTTTTGGCCATTAAATATTACCCATGAGCCTCTTTCTGACTCATGAACACTATAGTTAGCAGCCAGAGGCATGAAAGCAGAGTTCTAATAGCTTTGTCAACAGAATTTTGATGACGTTTAAATGGAGATTTGTGGCTGAAATTCTCCCTGCGACTGCACACACGGGTGTTATGTTTGTATTCTCCTCTGATTGGATTTTTTGGTTTTTATTCGACAGCTACTGGAAGATTGTCTTGCCCATCCGAGTGTCGGAGGAGCTCAAAGTGCACCGCATTGTGGTAGACGTCTGAAACACTGAATAATAGAAGTAATACAGTATTAATATGCTCTGCGGCACGATACAGTGTGCTGTGGCGTGCAGCATCACACATCACACTGCATCAAGTAGGTGTTGGGATCTTATTAGGATTTGTGAATGAATGCATCGTTATTATTATAATTTTTTTGCAACATTTGGTACTTTTGATTAATCATGCATACAATCATGTATATTATAACATAGTGGGATATAAGTGTACTTGAATTGCCTGCTTTAATAAAAAAAAAAAACCTCTATCTGTAACAAGAATAAAAAACTTCATTATCATATATGTCATATTTTTGTGAGGAAGGGAGACTGGAATATAAAATGTTTCATTTTTGCTTCGCCTTAACGGGGCTGTGAAAAGAGCCAATGGCAAGTATTCATATGGTGGGATTAAGCCTGGATGGCTGCTGAAAGTAAAACTCATATTTATCCTCCACGAAGACAGTTATGCAGTGGTAATCCACATCTCTGAAACTAGAGCTGGATGGTGCAACTTACAGGGGGTTTCAGCTGAATCTCACTCTCTTTCTCCAGGTACTGCTTCTCCTCCCGGAGGCTGCACGGCAAAGAGGTGAGGTTTGGTAAAATGAGGAGGGGGAGAAAATGTGAAAAAAAAAATAGAAGAGAATAAACAGATTATAAGGAAAGTGTCAGAAGTTTTAAAATATTGCTATGAACCTCAGACACACAATGTATGAAATAACCAGTATATGTGTCCACACACGTAAACACAATGAATCATTACGTGCCAAACACAGTTCAAATGCGGATGTGAAACATAATTTGTTAGCATTTCTGTTATTTCACTTTGGCATCTTTCGACAGTATGAAAAGGTTTGTACGAAATAATTTCAAGTCAGCTCTGTCATTATGAAAAACCTGACAAGAGCACATAGCTGCCCATTGCAGAAAGTAAATGATATTAATCTTCCTGACAAGTTAATATATTGGATATATAGAGAACACTGCATGAATGCTAAAATATGCGACTGGAAAAAAAAGGTGCAGTGAAAAATTCCTATGTATCTGTTTGGCGGAAGATAAAGGGTTGCAAGGATTTTCAAGAGGCATATTTTCAAATGGTGTGCATCTGCTTGGCGTATGTAGACAAGCAGCCATGTGGACAAAGAGAGGAAGAAGAAAAAAATGTGGGGAGAGATGGAGGCTGGAGAGGGTGAAAGACGTGGCAGAGATGAGAGAAGGAACCGAGAGGAGGAGCGAGCAAGTGCTCACCACAAAAAGCTGTCAAAATGAATATGCACACACTCTAACACTGTACATCAGTGCATCCTTAGGGAGAGTTTTCATAACATATTTGAATTACCTTTGGGCCAAAAACCTCAGCGTGTGACTAAAAATCACTGTATCCTGGAGATCGTATCTTTGCAATGCACTCGTGAATTTATGTGATGTTTATGGTTTAATATAAGTTTTTATATAAACTTCAACTTCAACAGAAAGTTGCTTGCAACTGAAATTCCAGCTGCTTCCATCTCTCTCTAATTGACAGTTCGACCACACTGCTGTAAGTGCTTTGTTTACGCAGCTCCCAATTCAACACTGGTCGTTAACTTCGGTGGTTCCGGTGCCACCAGTGTATGTTACCATGTTGCCTAGCGATGTTCCAATAACCTCCCTTTGGCCCTTGAAAAGTCGAGTTTGTGTACAGTGGAGATGCTCGAGTTGAGTGTGTTATTTTTCCATTTCTGTGGGTGTGTTTGGACACGCTGACGGGGGGCTGCTGAGTGAGCTTCGGGGAAGGAAAAAGAGAAACATGCAGCAGAAAAGAGGAAAAGTGACTGCAATGAGAAAAGAATCTCATGAGAGTGAAAGGAAAGCGGAACGGGAGGGACAACAGAGCTGACGTCAGAACACAGCTCAGACGCTTAAAGGTTCACACATCCACATAACAAACCCACTTGGAACAGGTATTTGTATCATTAAAATATGTGCATCGTTTTTCCTCCCATGTGATAAATCATTGAGGGAATACTGACACAGGAACATTTTAGGGCAGTGATAACAAAATTAACCCGTAAAACGAATAGTTTTTATCTCTATTAGTGTAAACAGTATGAGCAGGACAGAAAATGTTTTTGCAGGCCAAGCAATACTGTGTGTGTGCGTGTGTATGTGTGTGTACATGCATACATGCTCTCCTACTGTAACACAACATCTGTTTTCACCACTCCAGTTTCACTTCTGTATGTTGTGTTTCCTCTCTGTGGTGCATTTTTGTGTGCAAGACAAAGCTGTGTGAGGAGAGTTTTTTTGGTTTCACATAATTTTGATTCGCTTTCGGGCCGAAAAACGAAACTTGAGGCGTGCGTGATTGCGATGCTGTGTGTGTGTGTGTGCGTGTATGTGTGTGTGTGATGGTACTCGGCTCACCACGTCAGCTGGTGTTGTGTCCTGTACTCTGTGTTCTCAGCAGCTTTCAGCTCATTGTATGCCTGAAGGAGCTGTTGCCTCAGTTCTTTGACCTCACTTTCCGGCTCCTCCGAGGTGCTCTGCTCCTCTGCTCTCTCCAACACCGCGTGCAGCCTCTCCAGCTCAGCACGACACGTCTTAGCCTCTCCCAAACGCTGGAGCTCACAGTCCTGGGTGCTGTGAGGTGAAACAAGGATTTATGTGCATGGTATATAGTAAACAAATGGTAACTGATGGTTACATGAAGTAGTCCAGTCAGAATCATTGTCAGTGGTTTAAAAATACATTGGAAAACAAAACTAGACTGTTGCTCAATCTATAATTTTATTTGCCTATTGAAAATTTTAAAATCCCTATTTAATATATTGTTTTACCTGCCCTCAGGTAACAGTGAGAATAGATAAGCTTGTCTTAGCACAGTGCTGCATTTTAGAGTTTTTCATTAATATTTGATAGAACAATCGACTTGATTTCATGATTCTTCAGTCAAGAAAAAACAAACCAATACCTAAGAGACGTCCACAAAACCTTGTTTGGGCGAATCATGAATAATGTAACAACAAATAATCTCAACAGCCATAACTCTATTCTTTTAAACTTTTGCATTTTTTGGGGGGGAAAAATAGTGGTGCTACATGAATGTAAACCTGCTTAATCTACTGATTGTCACGTTAGACCTCTGAGCACTGAGACAATTAGATTTAATGTGCACGTTCAGATTTATTTCCCCTCGTCTGCACGGGAAACTGGGGTCTCCAAAAAGTTAATTCAAAACCTTCTATTATGTGCCTTGGTAAGGATTATGAGATGGATTTAATCAAGCTGAAAAAGAAGTGTGCTCTGGGGCATGACTTGGACAGCTACCTCAACGGATTTTGCAGTGGTTGTAACTTGATCTTACTGCTACTGTACATGCTTGAATGCACCTTTTTCCTCAAATTATTATTGGATTCTTGGCTACACTAACAGAGTGAGAAGAAAACATAATAGAGGTTTCAAAATGCCTCTTCTACCTATTTGTTTTTACAACAGTGTATGGGAGCAGCAAATCTAGATCTTGATAAGGAGTTTTTGAGTATTTTTCAAGGACGCCTCTCTGGTGTGTGTTGTATTTTCAGCATCTCTGCGGTCAAACTATAAACTTTTTTCATGAATAAATATTGGGAAACGTACCGCTGCAGAGTGTCGTGAAGTATCCTGTAGCTGGCTTTCAGTCTTTCTACTTTGGTCTGGCTGATCTTGCCCAATGACAACAACTGAGGAACACAAAACAAGAATATTACCAAATATATACAGTAGACATGAAAAACATACTGTAAAGAAGGATATTCAGTTGATATGATTGATAATTTATGGCCGTTATTAACTGTATGTAATCAACCTTTCCAAACTCTTACATATGGGATATACAAATTCCCCGTGTCAATCCTTCCCATCTGAGCAATCCAGACATACTATAACAGCCGCCCCAAACTGTTTGGCTTTATTCAGCTAAGTCGGCTACAAATGTTCCTGCATGTGTGCCAGCCCTGGTTTCACTCTTTCAAAATCTTTGATCTGACCAAGAGCTGCATCCATAAAAACGTATATATTAATAGAATATCACATTTGGGGAAATCTTTTGTTGCCATATTTTTCCCCGAGCAAATTCTGCCATAGGGCAGTATTGCCTAGGAACCAGACACATTTCTGTCCAGTAAGCAGTTCTGTGTGATATTGTTTTGTGATATAATTAAGTCACAGAAGTTGAAAACTAAATCACTATAGACCCCGAAATAGTTTTGGATTTCCTGAGTGTTAAAACTTTTTTGACAAAAATTACTTTGTTTCTGCCGTAATATGCTGACTGACAAAAGAAAGAAAGAAAGAAAAAAAACCAGCTCTTATATATATCTGTCTGGACAACACAAAGTGCGACCACAACAAACTCTCAGAAAGGGAATTCAAACAAAGTTGGGCTGAATAAACGTTTATCATCACACTATCAGAACACCTTATCGTGATCAGCATAAAAAACAAACCTCCGACAGAGAGAGGACAAATTATTGAAAAGAACCCATATATAATGATAAGAAGCAGCACTTCTTGAGATTAAATAAAAGAGTTACCATTAGGTCTGAAGGATTTTTAAAAAGTTGATAAAAAAATGATTCACAGCTGTGAAACCTTGGCACAAACAAACAAAAAACAAACAGAGCACAGCATAAGGAAGCAGGTTTTTGCAAAAAGGAATCTGTAAGTGTTGTTGTGAAAATTCTCTCGGTGGTGTAACAGTGATAGAAGCAGAGGACAGGTGTTGTTCCCCTCTTATCTTCAGAGCCAGGTTGGTAAAGTGGGGAGTAATGAGGGATAGCCATGTCTGTATCGAAGAGCTGCAAGACTTCGTATATCTCAGGGCGGACTGCGTAGCAGGTTATCTAATGGCAATAAAACACACACGCATGCTCTGATTATGTGTACACACACACACACACACACACGCAGACTGATATCTCACCGCGACTTCAAATATTATAGCCGATTATGTTTTTATTTATTCCATCACACTGTTTATCTTGCCGTTGTCAAAAAAACATGTTCCAAGGGCTGAAAGGACAGAGATATGTAAATATTGTGAATGATATAGATTAGGGCTCTTGCTAATATGATTTATTCTGATGTTTTTCAAACTGTTTGGATTATCAGCCCCCCCCCAAGGTCACAACACTACAATGCAAACACCACACATGGCATTACACAATCTGTGTAGTTACATCTCTCACCCTTACATTTTGGAAAAGGGTTACGTCCCTAATTGATCCCTTTAACTGGCATTTTTCTATCTAACATTTCCTCTGAAGAGAAGGAGCGAATTACGGGAACATGTGGAGTCATCTCATTCCACCCAAACCCAAAATAGCAATTGGGAACAGATATTGGAGGCGAAATGACACATTTTGAAGCGAGGTCAGCTTCGTGTTTTGAGCAGTACGCATGGCATGCCATTGACTCGACAGACGTCCTCCCCGTACACCGGGAAGTTATCTGAGAGGAGCAGCCTGAAGCGGTTTCGGGCAGCCTCGCTTAAATTCCCGTGCCAAGACTTATCTTTAGCACGGGTGGAGGCTGCATGAGGCTCACATGTGGCGGGGCGTCTTTGAAGTGAGATAGAGACAATGACTGGAAGATATTTATGCAGGCACATGGGCACGCATACCTGTCAATTTACTCCCACACCACTAATACCTATACATACTGTATATGAATATAAATAAAAATAAACACATATATAGTGTAAATGAGTGTGTGGTGCAGCGGGTACGTATGTGAAGTGTGCAACAAAAAGAAGCTGTGGGCTTTAACACTCTGCGACCTCCGGGAGAAAACGAATGACCATCAACGCGGGGCAAAGCAACGCATTCCACTGTGTGGCGTCGAGAACCATCTTTCTCTGTGAGTATCTATACCTTCATTCTAGCTCTGTGAATTGGAGTCGAGCCTAAAGCCAGATTGAATCACGTTGTTACAAGTTTTTCTTTCTTCTTTTTTTCCCCCTGCTGTAATATTTCCTTTTCGCCATCAGGGCTGAGAGCCACCTCTGGAAATGAAATCAATTACTGAAACTGTGTCACTTCTGTGGAAAAGTGACATGGCCATGAGACATCTAATGCCTCAGGAAAAAAAAAGGGGGAAAAAAATCCAATTACAGGACCCATGGTTATAAATCACATCATGTACTGAAACAATAGCTCTGAGGCCAGAAGCACATAATCAGTGCCAAGTTAATTAAACAACAAGTTTATAACAAGACAGCAAGTAAGGTGACATCTAGATTGAAAGAGTCAATGCGTGAAGTGATGGTAGGTAACTCCTAGCCCAAAATATTCATTTTAATAACATTGTTTAATCATTTCTATGAATGTGTGTATTGTTGATTAACAGAGAATTCATCATCTATTTGCTTTATCAATTATCTAAACAAATGATGTAAAACAATTCATACATTATGCTAGAGATGAAACGTGGCCAGTCCAAACTTTCCTGATACAACACGGGGGCATTGTGTCCGAAAAGCTCCGGTCTGATACATGTCTCTCTCTCTGGATATTTCACAAGTCGGGTCTTATCTAAATTGGATTGGCTTTATTCATTATAATGTAGTGTGGAGTGCGACTCTGCAGGTGTATTAAAAGTTAGAAAAATATAAATCAGATCAGGAGAGAGGACAGTCTCGGCAGGCGCTTGGTATTCAAGGATGAGGACCGGGATTCTCAGGGAAAACTGATTTATTGTACGTCTCTAATGAATCATGCGCCTAATTTGTAACATCCAGAGCAAGTATCGTAAATCCCAAAAAGAGGAGAGACAATCTTGCGATGGGATCACACCAGCCAACAACGCTGGTCAACATGTCGACATTTCACTACTAAATTATTACATGAGTACTCGGTAATCATTAAACATTATTAAACAAGTACTCAGTAATCATTAAATATTATTACAAGAGTACTCAGTAGTCATTAGTACATTATCACACAAGCACTCAGCAATCATCACTGCATTATTACACCAATAATCATTATCACATGAGTACTCAGTAATCATTTCTAGATTATTACACAAGTAGTCATTGATAGATTAGATGAGTATTCAGTAGTCATAACTACATTATTACATGAGTACTCAGCAGTCATCATTATATCAGTACATGAGTGGTCAGTAGTCATTATTACATTACTGCATGAGTACTCAGTAGTCATTATTACATTACTGCATGAGTACTCAGTAGTCATTACTACATTGTTAGAGAGATGTAGTAGAACTGAGTAATCATTATACATTATTACACACATACTCAATAATTACTATGTTTTTTACATGAGTACTCAGTTGTCATTGCTGCATTATCACATACGCACGGAGTAGTCATTACTACATTAGTACACGAGTAATCAGTAGTCATTACTACATTGTTACATACGCACAGAGTAGTCATTATTACTACATTATTACATGAGTACTCTGTGGTCTTTACTACATTATTACGTGGGTACTGAGTACTTATTGGTTGAACACCTGTAAAGTTTCATGACTGCATCCTGCATGGTTGTTAGTCTATCACCAAGACAAATATGTCCACATACAGACAGACAGACAATACCCCTCCCCCCTGTTGTGGCTGGCAACAAGTCATTTGTGCTAATTGAAACAAACCCTCTGCTGGCCAACCATGGACCCTGCAGCATCTGTGCCCACCTGGCTCTAATTTGCACACAGAGAGGGACTGGTCGGGGTGAGCCAATAATTTCGGGGAAGACTTCACAATCGGAGGTTGGTAAAGACAAGTACTTGATGTTCTGTGGAAAACCACAGACACAAACGTCAACGGGGTGTCAGTTGAGTTCCTGGTTCCTGTGCAGTGAGTCATTTCGCCGTTCTAGGAAAGTGACCTGACTTCAGAGTGAGGCCGAACCGCACCATGCACTGACTGCAGGCAAAGGACCTTTCTTTCTTCAACCCCCCCACCCCTCTCTGTGGTTTTCCCACAATGCTGCTGATATGGTGTTTTGCATTACGCAATAGTGCTGCCCCTCCCATCTCCTAAAACTCAGCACTCACCCTCTCTCTATCTCTCTTCCTCCCTCCCTCCCTCACTCGTCCTGATATTAATGACACAGCTATCTGAGGCAGCAGCAGTTCCCCTGCGCTCTCTCCCTCCTGCAGGCTGCGCTTATACACACTTACACACACACTTGAACCAATAGGACACTGGACACACATTCACGCACTCTTATACTTACAGGCAATCGGCGCGCATACACACAAACACTATTATACACGCACGTCCACTCACTAGAGTTTATATGAGAGGCAGTTGCAGACATTTTCACTTTACACAGACTTATTTCTCCTTGACAAATCTCACTCAGAAGAAATGGGGAAAATTGTGCTTTTCGTTTGTGCCAGTCTCCTGCTCACAGCCACCAGCCAGGGAGCGGACTTCCCCGTCAACTCAAACCAGAGATGGGACGCTAGAGGAGCTTACACTTTGGGATCTGATTCTAGTGCCCCCACCTCCTGCCCCATGAAACTGAGACCCTCAGGCCAGTGTGGGAGCTCCGGAGCCGGGGCAGAGGAGGGCGATGACTGTCCGTACCAGCTCACCTTACCCCCCCTCACCATCCAGCTGCCCAAGCAGTTCAGGCTGCTGGAGAAGACAATGAAGGAGCTGCAGAGCCTGAAGGAGGTGGTGAACAAGCTAAGGACTGGGTGCCAGGAGTGCCGCGGGGCACGAGGCAGTGGAGCCTTTGGACATCAACAATCTGACCAAGGACAGAAGGAAGCCGGGGAAGAAATAAAACTGGACCTGACAGGACAGGAGGTGCTAGGTGGGTTGAGTCAAGAGGAGAGGGGAGACGGGATGGTCCCTGGAGCTACTGTGGACAGTACTGGACTGGGACAAGGTTCTGTTTTTGGGAAAATTACACCGAGCCCCAGCTCCATGCAGGAGATGCAGGTAAGAGTCTGTGTCTTAATTTTAAACATGTTTATTTGGAAAAATAGAATAATTATTATTATTTTTATATTATTTTTTTTTCCCAAATTCTGACTTTGTCATGACCGTTGTCAATATCAGTTAAGTGGATGCTGTGTCAGCCTCCGAGGTGGGGTATTCAATAATTTGTTTTCAATCATACGAAAAGAAGAAAACAGTATTTGGTATGGTTAACAGGACACATTCTGTAAACAAGTCTGAGCAAACAGTGCAATAGTGTTACTGCATCAAAACCATGTAAATTCCCCTTAAGCCAGTATCACTACCAACCTTGTGGAGACTCTAGTGATACTGATCTGAACAAACTAAACTAAAATGTGGCCATTCTATATACAAAGTCATCTAAACATGCCCATTCAAATGTACCCAGCTGGAATGTAAACCGAACAAATGCTAAAAGACCTGTAACGTCGCACTTGGCACCAATTCACCAGGGAAAATTCCTGGTACTGTAAACAGGGCGGGGGAATCGGCCAAATGGCAGTAAATCTTGCTTTGTCTGGTAAGCTTGTTGACCCACACAGCCACTTTGGCCGGTGGCCAACCATCACGCAGCCGCAGACGTGTTTCATTCCTATTCTAAAATTGTAATTGGCTGGTAAAAAAAACAACGAGGGAGACTGGTGACTTGGGTAATCCACCTGGTTTGTCTTCGGTGCAAAGAAATAATCCACCCCCAACACCCCCACCCCCGTTCTGGCCCTTCCCAGGTGAAGCTGAATAGGATGTCAACCAGCCTGCGCAACGCCCGGAGCCAGATCTCGGCTATGCAGGGTCGTCTGGAGGGGCTCAACCTGCTCAACATGGACAACGTGCAGGCGATGGTGGACAGGCGGGTGGAGAACATCACCGGAGTGGTCAACAAGCTCAGCTCCACATGCACCACCCAGTGTGCAGTAGTACAGAACACCCCTCAGTGTAAGTCTGCCTTTAGCAAAATTAGTTTCTTCGCATTCTTTCTTTGTTATCGTTTTATTTAATGTTAATGTCCTTTTCTCCCAGTCATTTTTTTTGATTCCATCTTATCTTCTATTTCTATTGTGTTATTTTCTATTCTGTTCTATCTTTGCCATTTCAAAGAGGTCTCGCCGCTCCTCCTCGCATGCATTTCTCCTGTAATCTCTCTCTGAGCGCGATTAGGAAACCTGGTCTCTATCCTTATCTATTCCCACAAATTCACCACAGATGTTGTGATGAAAGTAAGGCACACACCAGACACATGGGTCGCTGCGAGGTGAAAGTTGCGCCATGGTGTCTATACGATCATGCCCGAGGGGACATGGCGACTTGTAATCACCAATAACAACCCAACAGTGGGTGGTCGCCTTCACCCAATGAGGCCTGTCTTTCTTGGGAAATGGGAAATAACAATGACCTCCTTGACAAAATACAATGGCTTGTTGTGAGATGCCTTCGCCGTAAGAGTAACATTACATATGTTCAGATAATGTGCAAAGGAATTTCCCCATCACCTTTAAAAGAAAATAAAAAATACTGTAGAGAGTGAACCGTAGCCCGTCGACGCACTGAGCAAAAATTACCACAGCAAAATAGTTAAAGGTTGAGGTCATGCTGGACATGAGTGAAGCAATATGGGAACTGGGGTCAAAGTGAGAATTCAGATGACCTCTTATATAATTCAGTCAAGTGCCCTGACATTCCCCTGCTACTCCCCATACGGAGACACTCCAAAAAAGGGAGAAGAGAGAGTGAGAGAGACAGAAACTTGGCTCCTATGGTACAACATAATATGAACGTTTAAAATGTCATCTTAAAAAAAGGGGAGTGGAATGACTATCAGCGGGGATCGCAGACGAGCTAAGCTGAACCGACACTCCACTTCACATGGATGTAGAAGCTTATTTGGACGAGGGAGCAGCTGAAACGCGGGTCACTTTTCGGACGGAAACTGAATAATATCCTGATGCTGCGCGAGTGAATGTCACACTATACTGGGGCTTTTATGTGGAAACAGATGTGAGCTTATTTCTAAGTAGATTAGCTGGGACAGTGGTGTGAAGGGAATACGAGCTTCTTCACTTCTGTGGGTTTTTTCTTCTTTGCTCCACCAAATTTGTCTCTTTCTCCTTCAAACTCTCCTTCCATTCATGGTCCTTTTCTTTCACACATTTATCCAAAGTACATTCGCTCTTCATCTCTCCATTTTTGCCGCTTTTCTTCCGTTACTCGTTATTTTTCATTTTATCTCCTCATACCACATCTTGTCTCCCTCTCTATCTTTAATCCCCCTTCCCGTTATTTTTCCTCTTCCTCCCTTGCTGTGGAGGTCATGCTCTTGAATGCTCATTCCTGCATATAACAACTAACTCTCATTATCTCTTGCCAGCAACACAAGTAGTAAACGCAGGCAGCTTTCCCAACATTAGTCACGGGTGGCACACAGGGTCAGCACCACTTGTCTTTGCACATCAAGTCTGTCATGTTAAGCTCAAGAACTGGCAAAAAATCATTCTCCTGCAACTTAGGAAATCATGCTTGATGGTGCCTGAAGTTAATCCGACAGGTAGACTAGAGGCAGCTGTTGTTACACAGGAAATTAACCAAACGTCTAATGATAAAAACCTGAGTAGTTTCACGTTACGGGTATAAACGATGCTGCAAGTATTGTTTCACTCAAGTGACTCCTGATCAAAAACATAAAAAACGGATAGAGACCGAAAAGTCCCACTTAAGCACACAATGCGACTTTGAAATCTAATGCGAGTGAAAAAGGTCTTTCATGAAAAATGTTGTTTGTTTATTGCAAATGTCACAAGTGCTCAGTGAAGCAATTCGTGGCGAAATGTTTTGCCTGACTCCTTAATAATGTACCCAGATGCCAGATTGTAGCTGAATCATAAAATAATTGTTAAATAGAGATTTGCAAAGAACAGACAAAGGAAAAAAATGTGATTGTTTTCATCCAAAGACAGGCACACAAGCGAATGGGACATTTTTGGGAGATGTCATATAGGAGATGGATGCATGTTTATATCTAGCTGATGGGAGCTGCTGTGATGGATCATTGGCAAGCAAATGTTAATCACACACTGCTGCACTGGTACAGCTCATTAAGCTACACTAAAGTTCAAGCAACATTCCCACATAGTGGGTTAGGAGAAGGCATCTAAGGACACTGAACAAAATTCATTTTTCAAACTTTTCATCCACACCATTTTTTCCAAGAGGAAAAAAAAAAAAAAAAGATGAGGAGAAAACATGTTGCCAATAAAACACCAAAATGAGATCGCAATGCCACCATCAAGCAGGATTAATATTACGTTTGTCAAGGTACATCTTTCGCAGCTCGCGGTGCAGTGGGCATTTATTTCACCCTCTTTGCCGCAAGCACTAATCTTCACTTTCACTCCCGCAAGACAATACTGGGACCTTGAGGTGAATGGACAGCAATTGATGTTACTGTCAGCTCCATTAACACAGTTATAGAACAAGAGAATGCACGCCTATAGTCGGAAACAGCTTGTTTTTGCGATATGTTGACACAACTTCTTAAAGGAAAGCTGTTGTTTTTTGATGTTTTTTGTGGGGGAAAGATTACACTATCACAAGGGAACACATTCCCTTCCATTAAAGGTGCTAATCTTACATGAGTACGGGTTGTCACAAGCTGATAACAGTTGTCTTCCCTTCATGCCTATCATTTTTTTTTCTGTCTAGCGTCAAAGGAGCAATGTGAGTCAGTTGGTCAGGAAGTCTATTAAAGCATCCGTCAGTCACTCCATCATCCAAATGATCAGCTATTAAAGAGAGCAGGCCAAACACTTACGGAGCTATGGAAGTTAGAAAAGCAAGGAGGCATGCAAAACAATCAGCGCGCTAATTCGACTCGGCCATCTTAACAGTCAAATCAGCTAACAGTCATTTGGGCGCCGGTAAGTGGCTGATATTAGAGTTATTCAGGTCAGGCACGGTGCCAGAGGGAGGGAGTGAGGCAGTTCTGGCCTGTCGGGGGACAATGGCAGCCCGGTCAGATAGACGAGGACAAATGAAGAGTGGGTGATGTGAGGTGGAGAAACTACAGTCAGTCACTTGAAAGTGGAGGAGACACGGGGAAGAATATGCGGGTCAATATACTTTGAATGCCAAGTGCAGACGAAGCTGTTAACGTGACAAGGATGAATTTTTAAACCTCGCACACATACTCCCAGATCGCTCTCTTTATGGGTCGATCTACCATCTGTGGCCATTTGGCATCTTAAGTGTTCTGTGCAATGTGACAGGAAAATACAGTAAATGCTTATGGAATCAAATACATCACTGGTGCTTTTTATTCTGTGCACCATGTACTTGTCACAAATACTTTCTCCTTATCTAAGATAGAAAACCCATAGTCTTGCGCGCCACTCTTCAAACACTAGACTTATCCTCCTTTCAAGAAAGCCGATGCCTGGCCCTCTGTGCTACGCATGCCCCCTTCCCCATGCTGCTGCATTCTGCTAAACCACTGAACAGATTTAACAGTATGACAAAACTGTATCAGCGACGGAGAGAGTCAGACTCCGGAGGGGTCCACATGCTGCCTGCCCAGTGTCAGGATGATTTAGGCCCCAAGTGCCGAACGTGCAGGGAGGGGGTACGCCTCTCTAATCCAGTTTTACACTTTCCCACGTTTTGACAGGTCTGTGCTTTTCAGTTCCCAAATGCTAACTGACAGGGGCTTTTGGCCCTTGGTTTTTCGGGCTGGGTCAGTGGTCTGCAGTGCAGCACAGGGGATGGGAGCAAGAGGTAGAGATGGAGGGGGGAGAGATCTCAGGAAAAGCAGAGGTAGTAGTAGGTGTATGACATTGGCCCGTGGTGCAGCAAAATGGATGTTCACGGACTTCTATCCTCTGACAGGATTTTTTTCTCTATATGTTAGAGTCCTCTGATTCTCCAAATGATTTTTAGATAAGGGACCGAAAAAGATTACGGACAGATAGTGATACAAAGGTTTATGCTTCACAACATGCTGAAATTTAGTTCCGATAACACAGGCAATTGTTTGTTAAGTCGAGGGGGAACAGTCTGAGAGCAAAAAAGACATCTCATTCTCTTTTCCTTTCTTCAGTCGTCCCCAGCCTCAGGGGCTGTTTCTATTGCAGTCTCCTGGTCGGGGCAGAGGAGAATGCCACAGCAAAGTGAAAAGATTATCAAATGTCCTCCTGTGAAATCCTATTAAAAACAGCCCTCTCTGCTCCCCCCCCCCCCCCCCCCCCCCTTTCCTCCCTATCTCCCAACAGTCATCTTAGCCCCCCGGGACTGCTCAGACTACAACGTGCTGGAGGGAAGAAAGAACGGTGTGTATCGCGTGACCCCTGATCCCCGCAATGGGACATTTGAGGTCTTCTGTGACATGGAGTCCTTTGGAGGGGGCTGGACTGTGATACAGCAACGGCTCAACGGGTCCGTCAGCTTCAACCGCACCTGGACCGAGTATAAGAAAGGCTTCGGCAACCTCAGGTAATTAAACTTCAATCCTTCGGTTACGCTAAAAAATATGTTAGTTCTCAAGTCATGTTTAGCATGGGGGGAAAAATATCTCTCAAAGCTTGTAGTCAGGTCCATTTAGTCAATCCATAGACCCCTAATTCAGACTAGGAGCTACAAATTTGAAGTGACAATTCTGTAAACTCACTTTATGGATAACTCGTCACACACTGCCAAACGTTCACCATCTGCTCTGATGGATTATCGTGTGTAAAACAACAAAACAGATACACATCAGCGCCGTTTAACAGATCATAAAGCTGTGAAATAAAATGCATGATTTCCTACGAGTAGCAGTCTTTTCATTGTGACTGTAGTTTGTTCTAATGCAGTGCTTCTAGTATAACTTGATTCAAATTTGAGCTCATTTTCTCTACTTTCATCTCTGCTTCGGTAGGATTGAGTTTCATATGGGAAATAACCATGATTATGTCATCTACGGAGCTAATATTACCTCCTCCCAGCGTTTCTTTTACCGTCAGACTGCTCTTTCTGTCCTCTGTGGTGACAGTTAAATTCAGTTTAAGTAACTGTATCCAGCTTCTAATCAAGTGTACACATACACACATATGAGCTTGTTTATAAACCGTCCCCATTATTGTTCTTTCCTCTCCTTCCTCTACCTGCTACCCTCCTGCAGAGGTGAGTTCTGGTTGGGCAACGACCATCTCCACTTTCTGACAAAGACCAAGGACATGATTCTGCGTATTGAACTGGAAGACTTTGAGGGCGTCCGGGAATATGCAAAGTATGACCAGTTTTACGTGGCCAATGAGTTCCTTCGCTATCGGCTGTCTGTCAGTGGATACAGGTATGATATTTCATTCTGTGTGATAGAGATCAAATATATTTATAAAGGATGACAAACTCTGATATATATCAATGTGTCATTTTAGTGGGACTGCTGGCAATGCCATCAGTTTCAACAAGCACTTCAACCACGACCAGAAATTCTTCTCCACGCCCGACCGTGACAACGACATGTACCCCTCCGGGAACTGCGGCGCCTACTACAGCTCGGGCTGGTGGTTCGATGCCTGCATGTCGGCCAACCTCAACGGGAAGTACTACCACAAGAGGTACAAGGGAGTGAGGAACGGCATCTTCTGGGGAACGTGGCACAACATGTCGACAGAGTACTACCCCACCAACTACAGGCAGGCCTTCAAGACTGTCAAGATGATGATACGGCCCAAGAACTATGCTCCTTAAGAGGACAGGTACACATTCACGAGTACAGTCCAGACAGACAGAGAGACGGACAGACACAAACAAAGACAAAGAAAATGGACGGACAAGTAGACTAAAAGCCCTATAACCCTATAGAAGTTTGAATGTCTCAAACAAAAATAATCGTGGAAAAAATTTAACTATGCCATTACTTTTTCAACTAAAGTGAGTGTGGCAATGAAAAAAAAACGTTGGATTAAAATGATAATAATAAAGGACAATGGACTATTAACAGTGATGGACTAATAAAAAAAAACACACAGTGTAAAGGGCAGTCTCCTACAGGGGACATAATATTACACGCCGGGTTACCATGAGAGATTTTTCACTTTTCTCTGACATTTTCCACTTTCTGTTATGCTGCCTCCCGCTATAAACCCGGCCACGACACAGCACAGCACAGCGCAGCACATAGTAGTAGTAAAAACTAATGAGCTATCATTTTTCTTCACTCCAAATGGTTTCATAATTAAGAGCAGCCACTCAAGTGAGGTATATGAGAGCTGATGATACAGTTTTGAGCGGGTCGAAAATTTTTCATGCTGTGGTCAAACTGTTTGAAAAAAAGAAAAGAAAAAAAAAAAAAACCCCACCAGCAATGATACACAGCACTCTTTAGGCTGCAGTGAATAAGTTAATAGCTTCTGTGTCATTCATTTAATTACACTGGGACACTTTGCTGATGTATCATCATTCAATACAATATAAAACTTCCCAGTATAAATATGTAGCCGGAGATAAATTTACATTGGGTTACTCCCCAAGTACATTCTGCATGATGGATGTTTTAGTAAATTGTGCTTGTCAGCAGCCACTGAGCAGGACACTGCTGCGAGACAAAAAAAAAATGTTCAAATTGTTTTTCCACCCTTTTGCTCAGGGTGCACTGAGCTACTGCGCAACTCTTGATGACATTCACCAGTGTTTAAAAAAAAAAATCCTCCCTGACTCACCACTTGTACAATACTGCTACCTAGTGTTAGAAAACTGTATAGCATCATTTAATCCATTTTATACACACTGTGAATGGGAAGGACGGGGAAAGAAAAGTTTAAGGCTGTGTACAGTATTTATTTCATTTTGAGAGGTTATGATAGCTTTTATATAATAGATGGGTCATAGAGTCTAACGAATGTAGACATTCGAGCAGTGATGAAGACTGGACATTATTGTGACCATTCATAGTAAATACGTGTGTATTCAGAGCTTTGTTTTTGTACAATATTGATCTTTTCTATCATTCATATTCAACCGTCATGCCAAAAGATATGCACTTTTTATATCAAAAAAATTGAATAAAGTTCCACCTACATGTGTACATTGCAGTGTTGTTGGCAAAACTTATGCCTATTGCATAATTTCAAAGCATCTTCTGTATTGAAATCACCCTTCAATAAATGTATACAAACATGTATACACGTTTAGCATGAGTATCCATCAAAAGATATTCTCAAGTGTCTGCCTTCTTGTATCCAGGGCCATATGATGCCTGTAACAATGGAGGGACGATGTGCTGCATGCCCATTTTAAATGGGTCAATGAGGTGTTGATTTTAATAAAGCAACTCTCCAGCAAATGAACGAGTTCCTATTGACTTCACAGAGGATACATACACGATTAAACTGTGGGCCAGTTACTTTAATGTCTGTACACTGTATGTGATGATAAAGTAAATAAAAAAATATTGTGCTCATCCACGCAATGATATTGAGTTCTAAGTATTGTCGTTTGTTTAAACATTACAAACAGGTAATAATAATAATAATACATTTCATGAACAATGTAAGGTATATCAAGGCATTTACGGTACCCCAGTCTTTTTAGCTGGAAATTAATATTGTGAAGGATCTGTTCACAAGCACAGGCTGTTTGTAAAAAGGTGCATTAGATCCCTAGTACAATGTATAATCTTTTGAAAGCATTCATACGATTTCTGTCACTGTCACTGTCTTACCTCATCAAGGCACTGGAAAACGGGACTAGCAGAAACATCTGTGCTGGCAGACGGCTGCTCTTCTGGGAGCGAAGCGTCAGGTGCAAGGGCCAATAGAGGGCTGTCCTCCTGAATTCTCTTCTCACCCTCCTCCTCTTGTTCTTCCACCGCCACTTCCCCTCTACTGGACGTCCTGCTGTCCCGCTGCTCAGATACACTCACTAATGACCCACCGATTTATTGATGGGTAAACACAGAGAGGAAGATGATTGGAGGAAGGCTAGAAATACAGAGTGATGCAGTTTAAAAAAAGAATGCATGGTGGAAGTTAAGTACAAAAACATAAGCCACAGCAACATGCTATGGGAGATGGATACCATATCATATATAGCTGGTTAACATACTTTATCTGTAATTTCCTGTCAGTTGAGTGCCTCCAAAAATGTAATTCCTTGAAATATGCACAATAAAGCAAAAATGCTCACTGATATGGATGCTAAGGGATTCCTATGGCCTTCATCACAAGCTGTGAAAGTTGTGAGAGGATGTCACAGACACATGAGAGGTGGTTTGATCTCAATACATTCATAAATGTGTGAGCTATTGAAATTACAAACCTTATTTGCATATGAAAGCAAAATGCTCACACATATGGAAGCTATGGGATTTCCTTTGGGTTTTTTCCCACAAACTAACAGCTGTGAAAGCTGTGCGAGGATGTCACAGACACATCAGAGGTGGTTTGATGTCAATTAATTCATACATGAGAGAGCTATTGAAAATGCAAACTTTGAAAAAATGCAAGATAAACCGAAAATGCTCACTGATATGAGGGCTAAGGGATTTGTTAAGGCCTTTTTCACAAACTGACAGCTGTGAAAGTTGTGCGAGGATGTCCCAGACACATGAGACGCGGTCTGATGTCAATAAATCCATAAGTGAGTGAGCTATTGAAATTGCAAACCTTGACATATGCATATTAAAGCAAAATGCTCACTGATAAGGACGCCGAGGCCTTTTTCACAAACTAACAGCTGTGACGGTTGTGCGAGGATGTCACAGACACATGAGAGGTCGTTTGATTTTTTATTCGATTCAGAAAGGAGTGAGCTATTGAAAAAAGAATACTCTTAATTTTATTTTTTACTTTTTACTCTCAGGTGTGACACACTAAATGGCTGTCATTCTGTATAATGGCAGTGGTTGGACATGTCTATGTCTGAAAACGAAAAAGTTACTGAAGATTGAAATGGGTCGTCCCTGACAACGCCTGGTGACATGCGCACTAGAGTCATTCCATTTGATCCAATCCGTGAGACGCCTATGGCGAGGTGTCTCGCCAAATGAGCTCTCCGACATATTCCCAAACAACTGGCACGGCTCGAGGTGAAGACGCGGAGCTAAACGAGACGACGAATGTCAAATGTGGAAAAGGACTTCGCCCCGGGCCCCAAGACATGTCCTATCCAATGAAAAAAAAACACCACACGAGAGCGAACGAGTGAGCTACAAGTCGCGCGAGTTAGCTCGACGTGCTGTGCGTTGGCTGAAACGAACAAAGAAGCAAACAATTCTGATAAACAAAAAAAAAAAGGGTCTTACTTTTGACTGTGGTCCGTTCTCCGCGTCCGTCTTCAAGCCCCCGACTCCTTCCCCCCGCGAGGCTCCGTCGAACAGTTTGAATCTCCGACGCCAGAGGAACAGTCCATGACAGCAGCTAAAGTTAGCAAAACCCAATCACTGATTTCTGTGGTTGCCATAGCAACGACGCAATACGGCCCTCAGGCACGTCAGGTGAAGTGAAATTTCCATGTATATATATATATATATATATATATATGTGTATATATATATATATGTGTATATATATATATATACACATACATATATATGTGTATATATATATGTGTATATATATATATGTGTATATATATATATATATGTATGTGTGTGTGTATATATATGTGTATATGTATATGCATATATATGTATATGTATATGCATATATATATATGTGTGTGTGTATATATATGTGTATATATATATATATATATGGGGGTGGGGGGAGTTACCTTCACATGACTTTGATTATGTTTTTCCTCTCAAAGTCGCTAGTTGATAATACTAGATTTATTGATTAGAAGAGCCCCCCCTTTTACACTTGCAGTATCCGCCCAGCAGATGGCGGTAAATATTTACTGTTGACGTCCGACACCCGGTGCATCGTATGTGTCGTTCATTGGCCACACAGAGCAGCGTCACGGGCCAGCTGGCTGGAGAGAAGAAAAGGGCAGTGACAGAGCGATGAAAGCGCTGCTATAAAACCGGATTCAGACGGACCTGAATCCAAGGTGAAAGTGATGGTGGTGGCGATGCAACACTGCTGCCCGGTCAGCTTCTTTCCCACAGTGCACCTCTGGGGGCTGGCATGGCACATTACTCATCACCCCTGCAACAGCTGCAGGGCTGTGTTATCTCAGCAATGTATGTGTGTGTGTTTGTGTGTGCGTGTTTAAATGTGTGGGCATGTGAGATCCCTTTAGGTTGTTCTGTCACAGACATGATATAACTCCCGAGATATGCTTGGAGGAGCCAAACCAGAAGCGCCTCTCCTGCACGCCATGGTCAGCCTTGAGTCTTTTTGTCAATGGTGAATTGTGGGGCGAAAGGTCCCAATCTGTGTTTTGCATCTAGGTATATGTTCCTGATTTTACTTTGGGTTCACTGGCTGACTCACAAATAGCCCTCCTCTTTAAAGGATGTCGTCGGTGTTGCTTAATTCCTGTCTATAACAATTCACAAAACCATATGGTACAGGTATCTGCACTTGGGTCGAATATTGTGGCAACACACACACTTTAGGCAAAAACAACACATATACAGAAACCACCCCCAACTTTAAGTTTTAATGCACATATTCACATGTTACCTATAGACCCTTCTTTTAACTTGTATCTTTATGTAATGGCTCAATCTATTACTCAGCTTTAAATAATTCTACTCGAGTGAAACATAGCAGGCAACGTCATCTTTCACTCATGACATGATAATGTTTAAGTTCTGGGATCCAAATTTCACACTGTTTTCCCCCCATTATTTGCAAGTGGGAATGAAGGAGAGGGGCCATGAGGGGAAATGATAGAGCATGACTTGACTTCTTAAACTGCCTCTCTAATTAAACCTATTAATGACTGTGACCTAATTTCACCAGGCCTTGTTAAATTCGAACAAATCACTTGGCACTTTGCGGGATTAATGTTTTCTGGTGGAGGCCAGCTTTCCAAATTAACCTTGAGTGCTCTCCAGCAGTCTGGATATGCCAATTTATTTTCTGGTAAAAATAAAATGCGCCTGATGTGTCACTAGTATTCCCATTTTTGGCTAAATAAAACACAAACCCCAGTTTTGTAGCTATTTTCGGAGAAAAACTTAGACTTGCAAAAGTATGTGGGGGAAAAAAAGCTGAAAGTTAAAAATAAAGACTGCCTTAGTCGGTCACTGACGGAACCATTCAATGATATGTTTTATCTTTTCAAACCAGTCTAACTAATAAAATCTTCTGACTACACAGGGGCCAAATTAAAGAAGAAACAAAACAATTTGAAGTGTGTGAGTTCACCAGATGCTGCAAGAACAGCTTCGGTGCACCCTGGCAAGTCTCTGAACCCTAACGGAGGGATGAACACCACTCCTCCAAAAGATATTCCCTCATTTAAAGTTTCAACGATGGTGCTGCTGTCGAACACATTGGTGCATTTCCCACATGTGTTTTGCATCATTTCATTCTCATCAAACCATCCAGTGACCCCCTCGCGTCCCATGTGGATGGGCACATTGCCATGCTGTTTCTCCAAACATTCTTCAGGTTTTTCCTTTAATTTGTCACCCATCTGTACAGTATGTGTTTCACCATGTCTTTTCCCGTCAATCCACGCGTGTTGTTTCTTCTGTTGCCGCAGTTCACAGTAACGGCTGCGAAGTACAGTTTGTAATCTACAACAGATGTCGATGATGCCTGTTGAAGCAGTCACCAGCGCAGTTAGCAGCGCTGAAAGCTGGGTTTACACTACGTGCACAGTCGATGGGCAAGTGGATGTCAGTGGTCAAAATCAAATCATTGAGATTGTCCATTTTCATTTTAGTTCAACTATGATGAATTCCTAGCTTTGCTTTTATGCTGGTATATCCTGATAGTTATTTACAACATGCTTCCTCGTGAGATGCTGAAGAGTAGATATTAATATTCAAAGATGTTAATCCACCTTCTAACAATGTAAATTATGCAAAAATCTTGCTTTTAGAAAATATAGATTATAACTATACACCCAGTTATTATCATACGTGGAATTGCAACTCTTAATCATATTATTGAAGACTTTAGGGGCTGAAGTCGATGTAAAGAGTACCAAAGCAACCACAGATTTCATGCATGTGTGTTTGTGTGTGTGTGTGTGTGTGTGTGCGCTCACTAGCCCATGCATTAACCAGACTTTTGGAAAAAGTTACTGAGCTCCCTGGGTGCTGCGTCCAGACCTCTGTTTGGCTGCTGTATTGTAGTCACAACAAACGCAACTTTGGGATCGGGGGGGGGGGATACAACCCCCCTCCACCTCCAGGTTCCTGTCTTTCATGTGGCTTCACAGTTTTAAATGCCCTAATTAACACGCACACACACACGCACACACACACACACACACACACACACACACACACACACACACACACACACACACACATATTTTCCATACACGTAATCTGCCGGTACAATTTCACATCTCCACAGTGTCCTTCAGACAAAGCGTCTGGAGGCAGTTTATAAATGGATGTTTAAAGTCTCTTAAAACCTTGAAACCAACTTTTATAGTTGCTCAAACTGAATCAGCTGTGCACTTCGATGATAAAAATGTGTCTTTAAGAGATCTTTACCTTAAACAGCATGCAAAGACAGATCGGGTTATAGCTATAGATGAAATTGTATGATAGCTCTTCATTTGTTTCACCCGACAGTTGGGACCATAAATTAATCAAACTCCTCCTGGTTCTCATTGTTTGGATCATTCTTCATACTGCTGAAGTTATATGCTGTGGACATATTTCCACGTTTATTGGACTATACCAGAAACATAAATCACAGAGAAATTCATCTTTTATAGTGCCCTTGTGAATCTGTGGGTCTGATGTCATTCTGCAGAGCCACCGCAGGATCTGTGTGCAGAGTCCAGGGCATTGTTCCACAGTGTGTCAGTGGGCAGACTGGAAGCCCCTGGGCACTTTCTCACTGTTGCTGACTCTTTGAGACCCCCTGCAGCTTGAACTTCCCCCCTGCAGCTCCAACTGCCAAAAACCATATGCGGCAGACAGCCGTGCCTGTGTTTTCACTATCGCTACAGCAAGTCTCCAGCAAAATGTCAACCGAAGCCACATGTTTGAGCCGGTTACCACTGAGCACATTTTCTGAAGGATATTTTGACTCATTTGGAACAAATGCTTAAGTTCGAAGAGCGACTTACTCATCAATAACTCAAACAAAGTTTGTCTGTATTCAGTAGGAAGTGATGAATGTTTCGTTGGCACTGGGGAGTCGCAGGATCCTATGGATTGAACCCAGTGAATGATGAAGAATAGAAGGTCATATATAATGTGAAATACACTGTTGCACTGTAATGTATCATATTTGACTGTATACAATGGTATGTTTTTCATTGGCATCAGGTCAAATATTGCAGCATGTTGTGTCATTTTGCCTTGTATCATGACAACTATTATCACACTGGGTCTTCAAATTGTACTATAAGTATGTATATTGTTTGCATCTTATAAAAAAAAGATACAAAATTGTACGATATAATATGGCGTACTGGATCTTTACATGAGTCTGCATCCAAACATTTCACACTATTTTACTTTGCTCTCAGCACTATGAAAGCAACACCTGGTCTAAATATAGTGTGTGTGTGTCTGTGTTTTTGCAAAAAGAAAAAGTGTGTGTGTGTTTTTAGGGGCAAATTCTTTGGCTGCGGTGTTATATTTGAAACCTTTGATTGTTGCCGTAAATGCATGCTTGTGAAGTGAGGTAATGTTAGATCGAGAATTCAATGAGCAAGTGAAGGTAGAAAGAATTTAATAATTTCATGGCAATTTATGGCCTTTTTTCGTTGCCTTTCTTGCAGCCTGTAGAGGTCGAGAAGCAGGCAACATCGAACAAAACGTTGTTTTAAAGAACTCTGTGCAGTGAGTAGACACATGAGGATTCAATATATTTGTCCTAATGTGGAGACCAAACCGTTTAAAGGCCTCTTATCTTCTTTCTAACTTTGTTGTGGTCTTCGGTGTTCTCACAAGGCCTTAGACACCTCTGAGGGCAGCACCGCATGTGCTTCATTTAACGAGTAACTAATCATCTGTGGCACCAGGCTGATGTTGCAGTAACATGAAACAAATTGCCAACTGCTGCATGGATACAGTACACGCATACTGTGGGTGAACTCTGAAAGGAAGCAGACACTTACTTCAGCTTTTTTTTCAGCTACAGTCAGGTTTTATCATGCACTTTTAGACTAAGAGCCACTTTACTGAGGTTGTAGATTGTTCCTGTTGACATCACAGTTTGTTTTGACATCAGCAGTTTTGTGTTTTGTTTTTTTCTATTGTGTCTCCTAAATGGATGATTCTGCAGCCAAACAAATAGTTCACCCTGACTCGTGACACTTGAAACAATGGCTGCGTTCATACTCAGTTCATATAAACGTTAATTCATGGAAATAAAAATTTTAAAATGAACAATAATTGCAATTCATTAGCGGAGAAAAACAAAACAAAACCAGGCAGACCAGAAATTCTAACTAATGCTTTTCACCTCAATCGCCCAGTCTAGCTGTAGTTTACTGGAACCCACTGAATGGCTGTCTTTGTTCCCATGAGTGATCCTGGATTGTAACCAGTGAAACAAAGTGGAGCCATGAGTGGCTAAGGAAACAGATTTGATCCCACAGGTCTTTTTTAAGAGGACAATACTGTTGCAGTTTAGGCATTGAAACACATGTATAAAGTCCTTGCTTGTATCTTGATAAAAGGCAGAAAAGTGGTTGTGTGACCAGTTCATTGATTACAGGTATGTGACCCTCCCTGACCTCTGAGGTGGAATTTATCCAAGGACACCCTGCAAACGTCCACGGGGGATTAGAGCGAAATTACCACCAGCGTCCTGTTTCCACTGAGGAAAGAAACGATTGGTATCGGTTTTACTGCTTTCCACAAAACTGTGCGGATGTCATGGTCGAGACGTTGGAGTGAGTTTCAATGTTGAATCCAAACAAATAGATCAGGTCCGGCTGTATCGGTTACAGCGGATGAGTCAGTTTGACATGAGTTACATAAACATCTTTCAGTTCGGTGTAGGCTTAACCAGAGTTGATCTGGGTACCGATGCTTTTTCAAAGAAGATTTTAATTTAACCTACACATTTTTCTCCATATCACAATATGATTCAAGTCAGGTTATTATTATACTGGTGTCTCTGCCACTTGAGGTTTGAACCTCAAATGAGACATGAGTCATCTTGAGCCAACAAAACATGTTGGTTATTTTATTTAAGATCATTTTCAATTTCAATGGAAACATATGCGGTACATTGTGGCGGAAGCACCGTGCTCAGTGCTTCCATTTTGATCGGTTTCTTCTCCACTAAATGTCAAAATATCGTACATGTTTACTCCACTGCTTTTATTTGACTTGATAATGATTTTACATGAAGCACATGTGTTACATTTATGAAATAACATTGTTTGATTGGTACCACCCGTGCATGAAGGTGTCACTGCCATTTCATATCCTAACCTACAGCACAACGCAAGCAACAAACGGCAACACAACGGAGAGTAAGAAAGTTCGTGGAAGAATTGGAGACGTGCAGGTTTTGTCATGTCGCAGGAGATTTAATCACCGGCGAAGCATCTGTGGATGACCCATAGGCCCCGAGGGTGTCAACCTCTTCGAGGGGTATCACTGGAAGGAAAGAAAGAAAGAACCCCATGCTGTAATGTAATTGGATTTCTCTGACAGGCTGCACTTTGCCTGTTGAGGAGGACGGAAACAATTACCTTCATCTGTTCACCAGATCTAGAGGATAGCCTCTCATTTATATACATGCCGGCTTTGTGAGTGTACACACGAGCATGTGTGTGTAAAAGTCTGCGTTCCCCGCACATCCAGGGAAGGATCCTCCAGGGCTGCCTGGCTTCCTTCCCTTTCATCCCAGCCACACTCATCCGCCGACAGTCAAGCCACATGCTTGCAAACGCCGCCCTCCCTGGTTGCGACGGCTAAGACGACAGAAATTCGAGAAAACAAATCATCTCTGACGTTCCACGCCGTCTCCTTTTTCTTCTTCTATTTTGATCAATTTTTGTTACCCTTGTGTAGCTTTTTTTTTTCCGTCTCATATTTTCTGTTTCTTCACAAACCCACACATCTGGTCGACATTGTCACTCGTCACCACTAATAAATGATGATTATTAGAAGGATCTCTGGGGGGAAAATTGCACATTTCATACTTCTGCAGTGGGTTTTTTTCAGGCCCCTGTTGGTGTCTGCCTGAAGTTTCCTAGTGGAAAACTGGTCTACTGGCCTTCACTGTGTCCACACATTAATGCATTAATAACTCCTATGAAATGAAATCGGACTCTTCGATATGAGGTTTTCCAGCAGGGTGGCTTGGATCACATCAATCAGGATTTTGACTGGATCAAAGGGCTTATTCCTAAAAAATTAAACCACCAATAACATTTAAAGGTATGAATACCCAGATCAATATATGGTTGTGCACGATTCTACCTTCAAGTGTATGTAAGTTTATGAAGCATGGAAGAGCAGCATCTCATTGTTCCATTTTGTGGAGTCACATCAAAAACAACCTTCTGCTTATGACAATTGTTTTGATATCTTAGTGAAAATAATTGATTGTGATTTTGTCATGTGCAATTGTTATACATTTTAAAATAATACCCTTTAAACAAGAAGGTAAGTCTCAGATCTCTCAGACAATCAGTGAAACACTGTAAACAAAACTCTTGTGCTTTTAAAACTCTCTCACTTTTCCCACTAGATTTTGAACCAGCAACCTTCTTTTCTAGCATTCAGCATAATCCAAACTCATTTTACACAAAGAAAATCCCTACATCAGCTTTCTTTTGTTTCATTTTCTATTTGACTAAACGCTCAAACCACAGACACAGACTAGGATTTTCCATGGTTGGTGGTGCCATCTTGAAGAAGGCACATTTCATTTTATTGCATGGTATATGTGTGTGTGTGTGTGTGTGTGTGTGTGTTTTCCCCACTGTCTGTGGTCAGAAACAGGCTGGAAATGCCTCTAAGTAGTACGGAGAGTTTTCTGCTTCGTCCTTGGGGAGTAGCCTACAGCCCAAAAACCAAAATTACAGAGTCGAGAGATCTGAGGGAGGGAACATGCAACTACAATGGTGCAAATGTCTAACTCTTAAAGGGAAATGAAGTTCCTCTAAGTGATTTGCATTCACCAAAGACAAAATCTGATTCTCTTGAAAACAGTCGCCATCTATTCATAAGAGGAAAACTTAAACGAGGAACAAACCAATTTTTTTTATTGTGTGTCTGTTCAGAGACTTCTTTTTTTGAGAGAGGTCATGACTCACTCTGTCTGTCCGGAGCTGGAAACCGACCCCCCGACAGCAGTGAGCCAGTCCTCGTGCAGCTTCACGCATTCCCAAACCCTCCCGACTCCACTATTCAGTGGCCAGTTTAGTGAGGCCTTAAAGCCCCTCAGAGGGACGAGAAAGGATACGAGAGTCGCAGACCTGCCAGTCGAGAAGATGAGACGATAATCGGCCGGAGTGAGGACAGTGACAGAGGACATGGGTTTAAAAACGTAGCTTGTGACACCTTACATTTTGTGTGTGTGAACAAGGAGCAGATGCTGAGATCATGGCGAAAAAGGAGTAGCTCCGGGCGCAGGCTTTTGGTGACCTTTGAGCCCTCATTCAGCTGCGTGGTATGTCTCCCGGGGCCTGAACATGTAACAACACCCCGTGCGTGCACACACAAATGCGTCAAAGCATTGTGTAGATCTCCTTCTCGAAGCCTACACATTCAGCACACAACGCCGCAGGCGGCATTGAAAGAAAAGAAAGACAAAGCTTTCCAGTGCTGCAGATTCACTTCTGCTCCGAAACAGCTGCAGATTGTTCTTTGTGTTGTGTGTTTTGCGTCTGTGTTGTACTCACACTCGGCTAAATAAGGCAGGACTCGAGGTCGGCTCGAACACTTGAAGAGAAGCATGCGTTCGGACCGACAGACTCCTGAGACCGTGGGACCATGTCACTGTGATCTGCGTGAAGCGGTTTCTCTTCGCAGAGCAGATCTTCTGTGAAAACACGTGGGCCCCTTCGGAGAGTCCAACTTTTCAATCACAGGAACTTTTATTGCGGTGCTTCTGGCTCATAGTCTCAAATGACGGGCTTCACAGAAA
The DNA here is from genome assembly GCF_022379125.1 of Scophthalmus maximus. Taxonomy (NCBI): domain Eukaryota; kingdom Metazoa; phylum Chordata; class Actinopteri; order Pleuronectiformes; family Scophthalmidae; genus Scophthalmus; species Scophthalmus maximus. The sequence continues at coordinate 16,762,747 of NC_061526.1, read as the reverse complement.
CACTGTAGTTCTCAACTGAACAGATGTGTGTGTCTCGAATGCCTCCACAGAGGCGGAGACATCGAATGACGTACATTTTTCATTATAGGTTTGATTGTATACAGGTGAGATTGATTGTTCTGCAAAACCAGCCTTTCTCCTCTTTCTCTGGTTTGAGGTTCATTCATGTTTTTGTCATTAAAACAAAAACAAAAAACCCCGATATGGAGGCATGCCTATTACTGTATGAAGGATTGTGAAATCTATCTGACCCAGGTGGCTCTTTCCTGTCTTCCTGCGTCTTGGGCTGTCCGCCGTGAGAGAGCAGCAGTTCCAGAGAGCGAGGTGTAGTGGGATTAATCATTTAGTGTGAAGGAAATGCTCTGCACGTGTTGCCACAGCTCATGGTTACATTATCAGATGACCTGTTTCGTCTGACCAACATTTCAGTTCAGTTAAAGTAATTTAGAAAATATAGAGCAACAGCAAATCCTCTCGCTTCACCCTCTGGAACCACAGAATGATTGGCATTGCTGTGTCTGAATTGACTCCAACAAGTAGTCACTTATCACGTTGGTTGCATATCAACTTTTGTCAACCCACTCTGGGTATAAAAATGAAGAGGAAAAAGCATATAAAGACGAAACAGACGGCAAGCCGCGAAGCTGGCGCCTCTTCGGGGGCCGGCGACGCGCATATGAACATACATGCAATTATCACGCCGTGGCTAGTCAGTGCCGGGAAGCAGATGTTCCTCCAGCGGGAACCTGCCCTTCATGGTAAATCATCTTTAGACACACCATGGGGGTGTGTTTACAACACACCGACACTCAAAAACAACCTACACTGTACAGTGCACCATAAATCACGTCATCGATTTGAACCGGGAGTCGCTGCGATTCAAATCTCCAGGAAAGTTGAAAGCGGTAACTGCTGGCAAGAAGTAGCCATGGCACAGTAGCGCACACCAAGACAGACCTTACTGTGTTAGATTTAGGGATCAGACATCAAGTTTGAGGAGAACGCATTCTTCAGTGTGTGGTCCTGTACGCCTCCATGTGGAGAAGAGCTCCCCAGAGGGGAGGCTACGAAGCGGGCTTCAACAGAGGCTGGGCCTGAGCTGCAAGGTGAAGTCATCGGATCGAACTGTCAAGTCATCTGCAGCGGGGAGGAGGTGGAATCCGAAGAACTATTCTGAACTCCCAAAAATGCTGTCAGCTTGGGAAAGATTCATTAATTTCTCCGCGCATGAATCAAAGAAAAAAAATGGACAAGAATGCCAAGAAAAAACCCCCCACAAAGTCTCCATGTGGTGAAGGCTGACGGGGAGCTGGAGGAAGAGCCGCCTCCGCTGACTTCACTTTGGGCAGATAAAATTCCTCACGCCAAGATCGTGGAAGCAGAAGAGCGAGCAGGAGTTCTTTTAAGGAGGACAGCAGCATCTGATGAGGTTAGATGACCTGATAACAGCACCAGAGAGGGGGGCTTCTTTATCAAGCACCTTCCGATCCACACGAGTGTCAAACAGCTTCTATAACTGATACCGCACTCCAAAAAATAACAATTGGATCATGCCGCAGCCTTTGAACAAGCTCAGAATCCCTTACTTTCCCCTTCATCCCCAGTGTCTAGATCCCCATCAATCATTCTTTTTAGTATCCCAGTTGTGAGTCTTTTCCCGGTTCGAATTATCTTATGATATGACGTCTGCATGGTGAGCGGGAAATTCATACAGCATGCCTCATGCAGAATGATTAGCCAGGGTGGATTAAGGGAGGATGGCAGGATACCTAATGACCTGACAGCTTTTTAATTCTGGGGAGAATAAGCGGCACAAGTTATGAGGTGAAAAGGGCCTCAAGCTGGGTTCATTTGCCGTTGAATGAAAATGATTTAAGCCTCGAGTTTTATTCGAGTACGCAGTTTTGCCGCGTACAAGAAATATGATCTGCTCACTCCTTTACCGAGTCATTGAGCTTTGAGTTATTACTGGTACATGCGCATTTAAAATTCCAATGCTTCTATTCACGGCAGTGGTGGATGATATGTAAATAGCCCTCCTTTAATGGCTTCGGCGGTTTGATTTTTTTTGGACCAAACTAACAGAACAGCCTAACAGAATATAGGTATTGACCGATTATGTCAAATGACTACTTTCAATGACCACTGCCAATTTAAACTGAAATGAATGAATTCAAACCTAAACGTAAGGTATGGTCGATGTTGGGCAGCTGATCATGCATAGCAAGGGGAAAGATCCCCATCGCAGTTGAGATCACTCCACTACCTGCGTGAGTTTGTTGGTGCACTATAGTGCGGCAGCTGCTGTAAACAGCTGGCGACATTAATACATGCTCCACAGCATCGGTGGCACAGCATCAGAGCACCGTTACACAACACATCCCCTATTAGTGGTTGAAGTTTATGGTGCTGCTGTCCTATTTAAAATCACAGATTGCCCCCTTTTTTTTCTTTTTTTTTTTAGAGAAAACGAGAGACTCCATAAAAGATCCAATTAAAGATCCAATTAAAGGAACAGGCAGTTAAACAGATGTTACATTTTGCTTGCAAAGCCGGCAGTCGTCACTGAGCTGCAAAAGGAATTATTGAGTTATTGAGACTGGTGTCTGTTTGCAGAGCAGGTCAAAAATAGATTTCCCTTGTGACAAAAGATGGGTTTTCAGTGGAACAATAACATGATTAATGGCCCCGAGAATGGAAATTCTGTTACTGGATAGATAACGCATCGAATGACCTTCAAATAAAGGACTTTAACTTTAGGTGACCACCCACTATATTATACATTATAATAAAGTTGAGGAAGAATTGAAGTTGAAGCCTGTGACTCTTAAGGTCTTCGAGCAAATGACGAAAAAATAAAGCAACAATATAATCAAGCAAATATGCAAATAAAGGATTAAACAACTGATCAAATAAAAAAATGCTCCCTTGATATTCACCATAGATGCGAAACGTGCAGCAAGCTTGAGCAACACATCTTAGACATTTGGGTTGGAAAATGGGGCAAACTAAATCAGGCAGTGTTTTGTATATAGAGCGAAAGTAAAATGGAAAAGTGCTGGTAATAGTGGTGACAGTTTATAGCCAAGCTCTAACTACATTACTTCCAATTGGCAGCACGTGGGGAACGAAAATCACATCAAAGGTTCGCTCACCCTGTGGGCCAAAAACATAATCAACAATTTACCCAATTACTGAAATACTTTTTCAAAATAAAATGCTCTCCACGGCTAAAAAGGTATGGACGAAAAGACAAGCTCCGAGGATGACCAGATGGTTCTCGCAGAAAAAACAACAACAGTGAATGTCAAGCAACCAGAGACAAGCAGCATGAGCTCACTCATTACTCACGTCTATAGGACAGGAACTTATTCAAGAAAAAAGCGCCTGCATGAACTTTAAAAAAAACAAAAAACAAACAGAATTCAATGCACTACTTTTCAGAAAGTAAGTAATTTAAAGGATTATGACTTGATTTCTAGTTTCCACTAAGGACCAATATAGATAGAAAGGACCAAGTATTGAACCCTGAGGAAAACTATATGAGTATTTACAGACTTTTATTGCGATATGTTCTCCACTAGTACTTAATTCCAGTATGTTTTCTTCTTCACCCGTCCTCCCCCGCATCTGTCCATCGGTGGCGGGGACATCTGAGGAGTCTTGCGATGTTAAAAGGACAGATAAGCATCTGTGTCGTAACCCGATGCACCATATGGTTTGTTTTACAGAACCATCGGGGGAAGGCTTTGCTGGAGACTGTTTGGCTGCTTGGAGAAAGCCATGGACATTTTCAAAAAAAACCAACTAAACTACTTGGCATTTGATTGGATGAACCATCCGCCTTGCCCCGGTTGCCAAAGCAGGTCGGGGAGAAGAGTAGCGGAAACACCTTATGCTTCGTGCGGCGTCTACGTTAACCTCCTCTGGAGCCGCCACTGTCGCGGACTAACAGAGGCTTCTCGCCGACAGTACGCCACGCCACTGGTCCGTAGACCCGCGGTGGTTCTGACCAAGTTGTGTCGGTTTTTGAGACCCTGACTCCCCGTTTGTGTAAAACTGCGAGATCATCAGTGACATCACAGAATACAGAATACCTCCGATCCATAAAACGTCACAGTCATCACGGATTGACCTCTGGTCCTCAGCATCAAGTTCCAAGTCAATCGGATAAGTAGTCGCAACGGACTGATTTCTGGATTTATTAGTCGGCATAGTTTTCCATCTGCTGTGCCACACAGGGACAAGCAGACAGTTTTAGTTTTGTGTCTCACTAGATTTCTCATACTGTTTCCTCACATAATGTATCACAACAAATATTTTTTTCATTGGCTAAATTAAATTAACTCGGGCCGGGTTGAGGATTTCTATTTCACGGCTGATTCCTTTCATGGATGGGACCATTACCTCAGACGAAAGGGTGGAAACATTGGAACCAGATATTCACCACACAGGGGTATTTATTATTTCATTTTTGGCGAAGACAAGTTAAGGTTCTTTAAGGTGATTTCAACTAAAACATCAAACAATTCGGAGCCAGAGATCACATCTGTACTGCACATGGCTACAGTTTGAAAGAGACAAATTCTGCTGAATTCCCTGGACATTGTACCTTAGCAATACATAAGTTCAGCCTGTTGGAGACAAATATTTTGTACACATCCAGAACTGAAACGGGTTGAAGATATATTCATGATAAATCTAAGCTGACTGTCAGGATTGTGGGATGAAAAAAACTTGTGGCACGGGAAAGTTTTTTCCAGATCTAATGTAATACAGTCTACTCCTTTGCTGGGGCAGAGGGGGTAAAGATCCCTCAGTCGATGCAATTTTGCTTGGACAAAATTGCCAAAATGATAATTTCTCTTCTCCCCACCCAGCACGACGTCATATGGGATTACCCAACCACCAGTTGGGGGGGATTACTCTGCACGCAGAGGTGTGGTGAAGTTATAGGGGCCAATGAGATATTAGCAATCACGCATGTCCCCCGAAGCAGAGTGAACCCCCCCAACCTATAGCCCATATTTCATATCTTCAAGCAGCTCATTACGATCCATGGTTACCTTTTATCGTTCGGCAACCTCTAGAGGCCGTGAGAAAATATCACGTGATGAAGAGTGACTGTAGTAGGAGGAAGTCAACCGTTAACTCTGATGGGCAAAGACAAAGTAACAAGAGACACTATGCTGCAGTAAATGTTGTCACAAAAAAAGAACAAAACCCATACATTTCATAAAACGTATTTTAATTTGTTTAGCAGCTGTCTATCACTCAGTGTTCTGAAAACCTAATGCTTGAAATAGTTGCATGCAACACGCAAGCTCCTGCAGTTTTGGCGGCTCAACGCAGACTTGTAGAAGCAGCCGAACGTTCGATGCAAATTCATTTTACATGAGTGCGTGTCTATTTTCTTCCAGGAACGGGATAGGCCGCACTACCTTGGACCAATGTTTGCTTGGCAGGGGAAATTTCCGGTGGCGGATGGCTTGTCCTGGTGACCTCGCAGTGCACCCCCCACTGGGAGAACAGCAATGCAGCCTCTGGGCTACAATGCCGAGGGTTACACATGCAGTCAGGGCGTCGACCTGTAGGTCATTCGGGGCCAGAGGTCAATTTTTCAGAAAATCAGGGTTGATTGACACGGTCATTGTGGTTGCGCAACTACAGTACGCCAAAGTAGGGCAGCGGTGCAATGTTCCTGCGGTGACATTTAAAAGCATTTAATCCTCTCTACCCCCATGACTCCCCCAAAGCTGTAGCCGTGATAAAAAAAAAAAAGCTTGTTTTTGTTAAGTGCCATTTCATCCCGTTGGTTCCTGAGAGAGGAGACTCTCTCTCTCTCTCTCTGCACTTTGTGTTTCATCACTTTGGGGGGAGAGGGAGATTTTGCAGCAATGGTGATAACTCTGAAACAGGAGACGGTCATTAGAGGCAGGACAGGGCGCGACGATAAAACGGTTACAGTTTCTAAATACAGCTGCTGCAGTATCAACACGTCCATCACAGTCAACATGTGGAGTCGAATTATATAGGTTAAATAACGACAAATCTATTTTGGTGCTCATTAAGTCGTCTACTTGATACAATACAAGGACTTGGAGCTTTCTTTACTGCTAAAGATGCTAAACACTGGCTGAAAAAAAAAACCCAAAGCCTGTGCTCACTTTTTCTGATCTCTCATGCTCTTTTCAGTTGCCCGTAATCGTCTGGTTAACTAAAAACTAAACATTTCACTGCGTGGCACAACAGACCGATGACCTGCAGTACATCGTATGATGCGATTCTGCTTGGGAGGATGAATTCTTTCAGTGGTAGATGATAAAAACGTGTCCAAACAATCTCCCCTTCCAACACCCCCTGTTAGCCTGGATTAATGACGGTTGTTACTCTGGACACAAAGTCGCAGTTAAATCATTTTTTATATCTAAATCATCACAGCACACAGAACTGCAGACGTGCAGTTCTCTTCTTCTTTGACACTTATTTAATGTGTTTAATGTCTTCTTCCTATTTATTCTTTCTCCCCCCGGCCCTCATTCGTCTTAGTTGCTCATTGTTGTGACGTGTTATGATCCTTTTAATCCACCAGGACACCCAGAAACAGACTATTACAAACAGCCAAGTTTATAACACAGAGCACAAGTGCTCCTGCAAATTCGAATGTGGCGAGGATGTTTCATTGACTGCGTTTGCTTATTTCTTTGGTGTAACGCGGAATTTCACGTCTAATTTAGCTTTTGTAGTCCACATTGTAACATGACAACATGAAGCCGACAGATTTGGACGCGGGCAGTCGGTAAAGCTTTAATTTCACTCTTCCAGTAGCCTTCGTCGCTCCCCTTTTCTGGCTCAGTGAAGAGGAGTAGAAAATAACAAAGAGAGAGGGAAGTGTGAGGGGGAGTGATAGTGAGAGAGAGAGAAATTATGCAAAACAAATGAATCACTGAAGTGGAAATGGCACACACACACAAACACACACGGCACGATAGAATGAAATGGATAAAAAAGTGATGCATGATAGTGAGAAGAAAAATTCTTAGATAACAAGTGAAGGTGAAAAGGAAATAATTACTTGTTTTTTTTGTTTGTTTTAGACTTTGATGGGAAGGACTCAGTGTATTGTACTATGATTAAAAGGGATTCAAGTGTATAGCCTCAACAGACGGACATATCGGGTCATCTGGTTTGTCTAAATAGTCCGTACGGCTGTGTTGTTGTGTACATGTGTTGCTCCAATGCTTTTCCAGTCTGTCTTGGATTGCGGCCAAACAGAGAAGCATGAGAAAGAGACATTGACAAAGAAGGACAAATGGAGAGGAAAAAAAGTGGAGGAGCAGATTTAACTGATTAAACATATATGTATCAAATTAAATTGTGGGTTCCAGACAACGAAAACCATGTTCTTCCACTTAGCTTTCTGATTAGTGTCCGCCTCCCTTTTCATAGTCCTAATTTCGTGTCCCCTACTTTCGCAGTTTAAGCTTGACTTGACCATGAAAAATGGTAAATATGCAAATGCAATGTCTAATTTATAAGTTTGAAGTCTCAGTCAATGAAACTCAAGATTTGAACAACTGAAGAAACAAGCTGTAGGCACCACATTACCATTGGAAGGACCTTTTAAGCATAGATTTGGAGCACAGACTTGCCTGTATATGTACTTTGAAGACACAAACGCATCCACGCAATCCACAATGAGTGGATGCAAAAAAAGGGGCCAAATTATACTTGCTTTTTGGCCATGTTTTGGTCTCCTCCGCTTCCCCCCTGGCAGGAAATTACGCTTAAGATGTGCCAGTAAACCAATACAGTACAGTTGCAGGCAGGAAAACCAAGTTGCAAGATGTTTGAATGTTCTGTAGAGCCATGGGAAACTGCATGTATTTGTGTCTCAATGAGCAAAAAAAAAAATATATAACTTTTAGCAGCTCTAAAGAGGTTCAGTAGTGCATTTTTTTCGAGGTTGGGTTCATCTCTAACACCAAGTCTTGGTCTGCACACCACCCCCTGCTCTCTTTTCATCGGCCTTGACAGCTGAGGCAGAGATAGTGAAGGAATGAGGACCTTTTGCAGTTTGTCTGACGGGATTATGGGAGTCTTTCTTTCAATCTGAGGGCAGGAAATCCCTGCAGCGACCCCTCCGCGAGATGTTTTCCCTATGGAAAAGGATGGAAGTGGAGGAAATGCAAATTTAGCTTAATTAAAGGGCAGTTTATTTGTTTACATTTCATGACTGCCGAACCAGTCTCCAAAGCATACGATCAGCATGAATTAAATAGGCATTTAGATGGATTCACTACCTCACAGGAGGTGACCGGTTTTCATTCATTTAAATCCAGCAACTTCAAGCCTTCTTTAGATATTGTGAGCTCCGTCTGCTTACCTCCTTCGATGTTGTCCAGTGTAGACATTGAATTTTAAAAGAATATAACATAGCATAAAAATGCCTTGAAACCATTTTGTCTGAATACATTAATCATGTTCACACATTTTGCTTTCATGAAAGATTCATTTGGACTTTTAAATAGACCAGGGATTGTATAAAGATCTCTTAAAAAGTATGCATCGGGATCAAAGATCAAGCGTTTTAACAAGGCCCACATACTTCATCTCCCCATTGGCACCACAGCTGGCCTGGCACATGAATAACAGCCCATCTCATCCCTAACACACACACACACACACACACACACTAAGACGCAGGTTTCAGTATCTCGCATGTGCAAACATATTTATTGCACTTGTGTGTGTACAGTAGTCGCCTGCATGCATGCGAGTTGTTGGGGCTACTGTGTCCACTGTGTGCCGGTTGACAGGCTGTTTTATATCCTTTTTTTTGCACAAAACCTCCCTTGCTCCACCCAATCGCGGAGGACAGTTGCTCTGGTGTAAGTGCCCTCGAGCTGTCTGAAGTGTTTGACAGTAAACAATCCCTTCAAGATGGTGCAGAGCGGTGTGCCTAACATGGAGCTGTGGCTTTCCGTGTTGATCCAGAGGAGAGGAGAGAGAGACAGAGCAGGCAGCAGCATGTGGATTATCAGGGACCACTGCCCCTTCGCCGGTCGACAAATCTGTTCCCCGTGGGAGCTGCTCTGTGTCTGCAACAAGTGACGGGAAATGTCCAGCCAATGTGGGACTCGTCACCGCCTCATAAGTCAACACGCGGATGCAAAGCAGTGCAAAACAATTACACCGAAGGTGCCGGGAGCTGTATGCATTGCCGAAGTGCCACATAAATGAGGCAGATTGAAACAAATCTGTGTTCATAAACTTTTGTTACATTTTACGATAGCTAAATAATCATTCACGATTAACCAAAAATCGACTAACCGTGCTTGCAGCATCTCTGGCATTTATTCTGATGGCGGCTGTGGAGTTCATCGCAAATATTGACGAGAATTTAAGCAAAGGTTTTAAAGATATTTTAGTCTGGACCAAAGACTGACCGACCAACCGACTGGCACCGCCAACCCTATAGCCATGCTGCTAGCATTGCTAAGCAGTAGCAGGACAGAAAATAAAAGACGATAAAAGTGGTTGGTTTCACCTCATGCACAACTGGAAATCAATGCAATACGAATGATCGGTGGCAAATGTGCAAAGGAGAGCCTTGGCGAAACCACTGAGTGTTGCTGCAACATGCAAAGTAACATCTTCCAAGGCCTAATAACAAAGGAGAGATGTGAGGCAGATGTTGGAAGTGGACCCAGGCTATGTGGGAACAAACCACAAAAAACCACATGGTAGTGGTGGGGTCGCAGTGTTTTACCTCTGTGCCACCCAGAGGCTCTCTCAGTCCATCAGGACAATTAGCAAGCATGTCTTAAGAGAAAGTCCATCGGTTTAACAGAGTGCAGAGTTGCAGCCCTCCTACGCCCGTGTGTGTGTGTGTGTGTGTGTGTGTGTGTGTGTAACCCTCCACAGCCCTGTGGAGATTCCGTCTCCCTTTACTCACAGACTCTCTCGCCGTCTCTCTCTTCACACTGAGCGAGATCCAGCTGAGTGGGTGAAAAGCAAGGGAGTAAGTGAGGGGGAGAGAGAGAGAGAGAGAGAGAGAGAGAGAGAGAGAGAGAGAGAGAGAGAGAGGGAGAGAGAGGGAGAGAGAGGAACTGGAGTAGCAGCCAGTCATTCCTGCCTCACTCCAGGCTCTAAGTGTACAGGCAGCCAGGCAGAGTTTTCTTGGCTTGGACGCAGCTCTCATGACAGGATTAGGAGCCGGGGACGCGGGACCAACCGGAGATCTGCAGGTCCTAGTGGACGAGTCCGAGCCAGACTCTCTCCCAGCACAGGTAGGACTGAAACCTTCATACTGTACCATCAACAGATCTGAGTATCTGCAAAAGATCCTGCAGCCGAGAGAAACCCCCAATCCCTCCTGATGCAATAGTCAACACGCAAGAAGATTTTCTGGCAAGTATAGTTTGGCACCGAGGTTTAGTTCTGGCTTTCCCTGAAGGCTAAGGGTGAAATAAAGCACATGGTATTATTTAAATCTCATTGTGAAATAGTTTTTAGGTTTTAGAATATGTAAGAAAATCCACTCAAAGGATTATGTCAGCCTCATTTGAAGTGTGACTCATCTCCTTTTCTTGGGCTATTCCTTTGTTTCGTAGACATTGATTGCCACTGCACTGACAAAGAATAAATGCAATGTGGTTATGCTGAAAACCGACTGTGTTTTTCAAGATAAACTGCAGATACACAACATGAGCACACGTGTCCAGTATCAGATCTCGCTTAAAGTCTGTGCAGCTTAGACGTTGCAATGAAGATGTAAGTGGACAGAACTGAGCTACTCACAGCATTGGAAGCGTGTTTGCACGAATAAGCGACATCTTTGCTGGATTGTTCTTTTTGGAACGTATTTAGCACCTTAACACTTCACAGCAGTTACGCTGCAGCTTGCGGCAGCTCTCATTTGAGGGAATTGCTGAAGTAAACCCTCTGCTTTTACCCCTGTGAAACTCAAGTTTGTGGAGGGTTGTTGCACACTCGCATACATTTTGACTCGCTCTCAGAGTGGATTGCGAGTTTCGGATGCCTTTGTCATGTAACTGGCTGCTGCTGGTCGCCTGCACCATGACTTAAATGCGATAATCACAGCCATATCCCGTGTAGCTCAGTGGAAAGAGTCTAGAGGGGGCACCTCTGCCAGAGCGAGGGGTTAATAAACCCACTTTGACCGCCTTTGTACTGGAAGAAACTCATGTCCACCCAGTGACTCATGTTCATTGGATGCCTAACCTATTCTGAGGTGTTAAAAAAAATAATTAGTGTTGCTGTTGGAGAATCTGGCAATAGAGGAGAGATTTTATCCTATAGACAAATAAAAATTCATGTGTAAAGTAACAAAACACTCAGAGGGACGTCAGGGCGGCTGCATGGTTTACAACTGTGTGGCTGCATGTTAAGGTGTCCGTGTGTGTGTGTGTGTGTGTGTGTGTGTGTGTGTGTGTGTGTGTGTGTGTGTGTGTGTAGCTATGTGGACATCTACACTGGGAGTTACATGCCCCTGTGTAAAGTTTCAGTAAAATTCCAGCCTCATGCGGTGCAGAGCAGAGCGAAGTGTGGTTTCACTCTGGATTTTGGTGTTGAAAACGGTGCGGGGGGGGGGGGGGGGAGAAAAAAAGCCAGACTTGCAAGTTTCCTCTGTTTACTGGGTGTGAGAGACCCTTTTACTTAGATTTCTGCTGGTTCAGCTCACCGCGGTTACATTTAAGTGCAACACTTTGTAGTAAGAAGAAAAAGACCCCCCCCCCCCCCTTCTCTTTCTGTGTGTGTGTGTGTGTGTGTGTGTGTGTTTAAAGTGCAGATGTGTCTGGCGCCAAACCAAACCAATCAGCATTGCTTTTAACATTATTATTATCTTATGAAGCAGTTTGCAGACACAGAAAGTAACCCAACAGAATAGCTAACAAAAACACAGTCAAATATTACATAACAGTAGAATAAATTCCTTTCCACAATTCTTAAGTTTTCTGTCACATAATTCATAAAACTTGACGCATTTCAGCGACCTAGTAAGCGCATGTTTAATGTTTTTTTCCATGTTGGAGCTGATTGTTTCATAGTTTGCCGTTTCCGATTGGTTGCAGCCAAGCGAACCACGGGAGGCCACACCGATGCCCGCTCACGTCATGCTTCCAGCTGTCCGGTCAGAAAAAACACGTGCGTGGGGGAGTCAAATGAACGTACGGAAGCGTTTGCATGAGACAGTGACCTTTTTTGCGCAGGGCTCGCAGTTGCTATTCTTGTGGGTATGTCTGGACCCTGGAGACTAGGCAAAAAATAGAATTCCCATTAGGGTAAAGGAGTGTAAAGGAGCACACACAGAGGAACACTGTTCTGGCTTGGTTCCATCGGATGTTTGTTTTGGGGAGTTCACCATGTCTGACTCCTGTCTGAAAAAGCTAAATGTCATTTTGGGTCCCTCCACTTATTCCCCCCCCCCCCGTTTCTCTCCTCTTTCTTCTTCTGAACTCGTCTGGTTTCAATTAGGTCCTCAGGGATGTGCAAGGGGTTTCTCTCGCTCGTTTGCTCCCTCGCCATACGCGGCACATGTCTGTCTCTGTCTCTGTCTATGTCTCGTCCCCTGGTTTAGGATATAGGGTTGGTGGTTAGGCTATTTTCCATCATCTCTCCTCTCCACACTCTCTGCTATCATTCCTTCCATGTGCCCCTCTCTCAGCTCAGTGGTGGGGCTCTTACATGGTCACAAGCCACAGACCTTTGGGCGCGCGCGCGCGCACACGCACACACACAGGAAACTGAGCCCAAAAGAAACAAAGTGGTCAGCTTACTGGGAGGCTAGCTGGCAGAGAATGCTTTTTAAAAAAACCCACCTATAAGCTTTCCCCTTGTTTCAACTCTCTGTTTATCAGTTTTTTTCTATAATAAACTGCCTGACTTCCATATCTATGCATGCAAACTTGGATTACATTTTACAATTAGCAGCTAAGGGTTTGTTCTTGTTCTTTTTGCAGCCTCCCTTGCTTGTTCTCACGTTATGTCTCCAACACAGTGGCCCTTGTGTTCCTGAACTGTGTTTTCTCCGGGGGTCTGAACTCTTTCCATCCCCATGTGGCCTGTCAAGCGTTACTGGCTAATGAAGAGCCTCTGAGGGCAGCAGTGCAGCCTCAGTGCTTTGCGAGTGGGAGGCAGTGACATGGATTGGCATGGATTGGATTTTTATAGGCAGATCTTGCTTATTCCTTTGCCCGCAAGTCAATTTTGCAGCATCTCTTACTTCCACTTTCGTCATGTTGATGTGCATAAACCAGGGACACAAACAGTTTATTTTAGCTTCATCATGAAATGCAAACACCTTCTTTTCCCGGGGGATTTCCCTTGAGCCTACATTGTGATATTTTCTGTCCCGTGTAACTTCCACTTATGACATTGGTCTCGTCTTGAGCCGGGTCTTCCTGTTCCATTCCGTCCTCCACTTTCTCCCCATAGCTTTCTTTTCCCTACAACATCATTTGGAGATGGTTTTTAAATTAGCGAGCTTGCCTCCATCTGTATTTCTCTTAATCTCATTCAGGGCCTCTTCTTCTTCCGCCCCCCTCTTCCTGAGGTAGGTGGTAAGGGATGATGTTAGAGGCCAACCAGTCTGCGTTTCCTCCGGTCTGCTGAGTCCAAATGACCCATTTGAACCAAGAGACAGATGAGAAAACATACAGAGACACACAGACGGGCTCGCGGGTGTCTCCTCTGGGTGTTCTATCTCCGTTCACTCCTTCCTGTAGGGTTCCTGCAGCAAATAGTGGTTTAATGTTCTTTTCGCCCTGTTTAACGTCAACCCCGACCTCCTGCCGGTGTGGTGTCCCGTACATGGAGTCACAGAATCACTCTCTGAAAAACGAGGACCAAACAAACGAAACAAGGTTTGTTTAAACCTCCCGATAAAGGCATATTGAAAGCTGGCGGAGCAGGGAGACACTTGATACAAGTCTACGCTGTTCCCAAAACAAATTCCGCCCCGGCTGAAGCAGTCATTCGGCCGGTTTGTGTTGATTGAGAGCACACTGGTGCTGGGCACTTGCTGTCCTTGACTTGTTAAACTGTTTGGGTCCGAAAAGCCATTTGAAAGATTTCCGCGCAAATGACCAAATAATGATTTTTTTCCAAATTTGTTCTGCAGCGTCTGAGACACATCGATGCAGCGAGGGGTCTGTGCGGCGCGCTCACTGGTAACATGAGCTCCACAAGTGATGACATAACCATGCACTTACTGTTACAAGTACATTTCTCGCTGGCAGTGTTAGAAAGTGGTCTCCCTGTAAAAAAAAAAAAAAAACCACCTACTGCGGTTGAAATGTTAAAAAGTATTGAAAATTGAGCTGCGCATAATGTCTGATAATTAGCACAAACTGTACAAAATGAATGTTAAGGGGGTGAGTCTGAGGCATTTTAAACTACGCATGCACCAAACTGTGAACAAAGTGGTAAAACTGTCAGTTGAACAAGGACTGAAGGCTCGGATATGATTGATTATACAATCCGTACCGTAGGGGGAGTAGCTTTCAGTCTTTCCGGCCTGGGTGTCTGTGTCAAGATCGGTTACGAGAAGAAAAAAATACCCCATATCTCTATGGCAAAGCTAAATCGTGACCCTGATGAAGCTGGATAGCGATCATGTTCAAATAAGCATTAATAGTAACAGAAGAAATCTATCCCATAGTTCCTGAGATATTTCAGTCTGTACCAAAATGGTGGACTATCCAACTGGCATTCTCCACAAGCACTGCCAACCCCCCGACTTTAATGAGTCCCAGAGGAGTGTCAAACTTGACAGTTATATAGAATTAACAATAATTAAGTGTAAACCTTTGCAATGGTTACCTAACATCTATCACGGTACACAGTACTCATCTTCTGCAGCTCACCATATTGTGTGGACAAATCTACCACTTTCCTTTCCGCCAAAAAAAACAAACAAAAAGAAAAAACACGTTGGATTCTTCCCACAAGCTTGAGATATGTTGGTGCCACATCTCTCGTCCAGACCAAACTTTATTCTGGTTTCGGGACAGTGGCAGCAAGTCTGACACATTTAGAGCAGTGCCCCTGAGTATACATCTGACCGAAGCTCTGAGCAACTTCTGCTGGATATGTTTACAGAGAGAGGGAGGCCGTTTTTCTTTGGGTTGGCAAGGACTGACCAGAGGGAGTCGGGCCGGGGAAATAATACTAGGCTGGAAGGGCTAATTCAGGCCGGTATGGGCATGAGGTGAGCCACAGGGACGGGCCTGGCTGAGTGGGTTCTGTCATGGTCCCAGCTGGAATGTGTGTTGGGATCTTGCAGGCTGACCGTGGCTGTACAGTAGTTAACCGAGAAGAGATGGGACTTTTTTTCCCCTGGTGAACAGCTGTGATGTGGAAAAGATCCGAGCAGAACCAACACTGGTACCAAATGGATCTTTAATTATAGAGGGAAGTGGAGAACAAAATAAGCAAAACTGGTTATTTTCTTTGCAATTGAAGTGACTGGTTTCCTCATTATCCTCATACATCATCTGATTTATATAGAAAACAAACCGCACTTTGTTTTATGTTGTCCCGTACATCATAATCTAAGAAAGGAGGTTGTCCTTCACAGTGACCATCTCCAATCTCATCCAATCTAAAAACCTGTGAGAGAGTTATTGGGCGACGTGTTAGACGTGTTATGTCTTCGGAAGAGTGATGTTCATCCTCCAGCAGAGTTTCCTGACAATTAGAAAAGTCTATGCTGAGGAGTCTTAACGCTGCTCTGGGTGCCATGTTGTGGACGCAGTTGGTTTTTCCTTTCATTTGTCACTTTGCTGTATATTTTGGAGGATGTGGCTGTGCTGTGCTGTGCTGGGCAGTTTTCTTCCAAGATGAATCTATAATTGCAGCAATATGAATGCCACTGAGCTGCACAGGACCACTGGCACAGCTGGATCACATTAGTGCATATCAAACACCTGCACCCGGTCCAATGACTTCGCCCGAGAGAGAATGCGTCTGGGTCTTTTCACGACCGCTCTCCGTGCTTTTCCACCTCGGCCCAGTCGCGTCTGTTTGGCCTGGCACGAGTCTCGCCCTGCGTTGACACGTGTCTCTCATCAGCGGCGCAATCACGCAAAAGGTACACACAAGAGCATGTGTTTCGCAGTTGAAGCACAGTGTCCAAGCTCGTGACAAGACAAACACACGAATATACAAGGCCATGTTTGTACTGTATGTGTATGTACATATAGAGAAAGATGAAAGACCGACTCAATCATGCACAAAGCTGAAAAGTCCAGTTCCTTCAGGTTCTGTCGGGTTTGGAGCAACGGCTCACCGGGAGAGCATATCTGCGGTGAAGGAAACGGCCCCGAAGTTTCCTTCATTTAAGACGATTGATAGTTGGGACGGGGGGGGGCTCAATGGACTGGAAAGATACATTCTCAGCTGTTTCTGTCCGTAGCTCGCTAACATGCCCAGTCTGTTACTCACAATGGAGGAACAGCATTTGCGTTGACAGGCTTGTTCCACCGCGTGAGAGACTGGAAGACTGCGAGGGGGCCGCGGCGTGGTACAGTTGGATTGAGTCTTTGTGCACATGTGTGTGTCTCTCTGTGGGGACCCATGAATCACATAGATTGACCATACGATGGGCGCACACATGTTCACATGATCAGTGGGAACAGGGAGTCCAGTGGCTGTGTGGCCAAAAAAAAAAAAAAAAAAAAAAGACAATCCCCACCATCCCATCATCAGCAGGCTTTAACTAATAGTATTTCCTGGCTAGGCATTTTTATATTAGTGGCTGATGATACTTTCAGTTTGGCAGAACAAACGAAAAAAAGAGAGCTTGGCTGCAAGGAAGTGAGAAAATGATGAATGAAGTCAAAAAGAATAGATTGTTATTTTGAAGCAATAGATTTACACTTTTGGAAATTTGATCCCAAGTCTTCCCTTAGCATAGGGCTACAGCCAGTGGCCCGTTTTGCCCCGTCAGCCAGTCCGGCTCCGCCGTCTCGCGGCAGAGTAGAAAACGATAATTTGACGTTTTACAGCAGGTTAAGTGCTGCAGTATTATTGTTTTTTTGTGAGGAACAGTCCAGCACATGCCCAAACTTGAACTATATCGTAACCAAAGCACTTTACTACCACACTTTAACCCCTTATGATTCTCTTTCCACCATACCCCTTTTCCTGTTTCCTCTCCCAACTTTCCGCTCGCTCTACCCCTCCACTAATTCTTTCAACATGTGCAGTGTTGCCATTTTAGTTGTCAGCATGTCTTAATGTGTCACCGACACAAATCCCTGGTTAATTTAATATACTTCTGACTCAAATTATGAGGGTTGTTTATAGTCTCTCTTGGAGTATACAACACTACTTCTTTTTTTCCCTGCACAATGCCTTACAGGTATTGTTTTATGATAATTTCTGTTTTTGAACATCACAATGTTGTTTTTTTTTACCCTTTTCTTTTCTATTACATATAAATGTATCCATCGTCTAGGCAGATGGCCTTATTTGCATAAAGTTGAAATTATTCCCCCTGTTTTTTTGCTGCTCCTCACCTGCAACAATCATCACTAAATTACTAAATTGGGTCTCTGTTTGTGTGAACTGGCCACTGAAGATCTTGTGAAAATTCACCTCCCTCTCCCTCTTTCCTGTGTTTTTCTCCTGATACACACAGCTGTGACCGGCCTCCCGTGTCCCGTCACACAAATCATCCGCCAACTGTCTCCCAAGGTTGACCCGTTTACCGTGAGGCCTCCCTTCCTCTTCTCTCGTCTCACACCATGCGTCTCCTCGCCAGCCTCCTCCTCCTGCTGCTCCTGCGGCCAGCTGAGCCCCGGAGAGGCCCTCGGTCAGGGGCTGTGGAGAGGGGCGCCGGGGGGCGCGTACGAGGCAGGGGCAGGGTGGGGGTCATGAGGCGTCAAACTCAGGAGTGTAAGGAGTACATGGAGGCAGGAGAGAAGTACCTGGACTGTCAGGACAGGCAGCTGACCTCAGTGATGCAGGACTGGCCCAAAGATATTAACCACTTGCTGCTTGCAAGAAATAAGATTCAGGTACGTACAGACAGTTTGCCCTCGCACAGTGCAAATATAAAGAAACAAGACATACACCGCCTGCTGCAGTCACAGATGAAACAGATAAAACAATGATTAATAGATTCTGAGAATATATATAGTTGAGTTTTATGTAACAGTTAATGTCTCAGGCTTCTTACTCTGAACATAAACCCAGCCAGCTTGTTGATACCATGAGCATCTGTGCACCATTCATTTGGTCCCGAGATCAAAGACAGACATTTCTGCTGTGTGTGTGTGTGTGTGTGTGTGTGTGTGTGTGTGTGTGTGTGTGTGTGTGTGTGTGTATGTGTGTGTGTGTGATTGAGCGAGCACACAGGATGTGTGTCACAGGTGCCGAGGAACAAAACAGAATGCTTTGCCAGCGGGGGAATTAATGAGCGGCGGGTGATCTCTAAACACCGGCCAAATTCATGAAAAACTAGTATAATTAAGTTCATCCAAGTTCAAAGAGCTGGGTTGTCGAACGGATGATCGGTGAGGGAGAGAATAAAGCGGATTTTGTTTTTATTTTTTGTTCGATTACTGAATTACTTGTCACGGTGCTGACTTTTATTTTTATATCTTTCTTGTTTTACATGAAAAGACCTCTTTTCGCTCTCTCAGTTTCAACTCAAAATGCCAACACTGTGTGTTACGGCAGCTCACAATATTTTTTCGGACAACGATGGCGCTCTGTGACACAGACAATACACAGATGGATACAGACTCAGAATCTTTGCAATTGAAGAAAAAAAAACAGATTATTGCCAGCCCTATCCTTTCATTACAGCAAAGTCAAGGTTGTTGACGTTCACAACAGTTTGTATCTCTCCACGTAGGTCTTGAGGGACAACATGTTCTCCCAGTTCACCCAGCTGAAGAGCCTGGACCTCCAGCAGAACGACATCTCCATGGTGGAGGACGGGGCGTTCAGCGGCCTTTCCCAGCTCACCACCCTGCTCCTCCAGCACAACAGACTGAAAACAGCCTCGGAGGAGGTCCTGCTCCCTCTGCCCCGCCTCACCTACCTCCGTCTCTATGACAACCCCTGGAGCTGCCAATGCTCTTTGGACAGCCTGGTCAGAAGCCTGCAGCTGCCGAGCAACCGCAACCTGGGCAACTACGCCAAGTGTGCGGAGCCTCTTTTAGTGGTGGGCCAGAAGTTGAAGAAGCTGAGCGTGGACTCGTTGTGTCGGGACGACAACCAGGTGGACAGGGGTACAGGAGGCGGAGATGGGGGGCGCCCCAGGCTTCCACTAATCAAAGTGAAGCCAGAGGCCACGTCCATGTGTCACACCTACGTGTTCCCTAAACTTCTGCTGGACTGCAGCAACAAAGGCGAGTGGATGTCAAGTTCTCTTTATCGCTGTCTTCAATCTTGTGTCATGCAACGCGGAAATGCAGTCTACTACATTTAGGAGATGACATGTTGTGGATGTTGTTTGAGGATAGTTAAGAGGAGGTTGAGATGATATGATTAGTAGAGCGATAGAATCGCCTAGCCGAGCAGCGGCAGTTGCCCACGGTATGAGAAAGTTTGTTACCGCCGCACAATGAATCCTGGGAAGGGTTGGGCCGGGATGGATCCACTCACTGGATCCTTCTATGGACGCCATAGAGCTTTGCCTTTCCTGGACAGAGTAGCCAGAAAGCCAGTAGCTAATGTCCACGGAGCAGGCTCAAGTTGAAACAAACTGAACAGGAGCGATGGCATCAACTCACATAAGGAATCAGTTCATTTTTCCTGCATCCGAAAAACTGTTCATTTGCAGCCGAACTCAAGTGAAAACAATGATTGCTGTGTGGTTATAGCCGAGGCTTTGCTACTGCGATGGGTATCATCTGGTCAAAATTGTCGTTTTCCTGGCAAACGTACCAATTACAAATGGACTGCCCTGGCACAGGAACTTCTTGTATAAAAGGTACATTTGTTAGGCTGGCGCAGCACTCTCCAGCTGGGTCGTGCATGCATAACCAGTGAAATTGGGCATGAGAATTACTGTTGCCGTCTAATGTTTTGGTTCCAACCAAGGCTGAGCAAGCATAGTTGTGTTTGTTTTATTATTGTGCCACGGGTGGCGTCTGAACCGCTGGGGCTGGTCATGGTCTGTTCTGTCAAAGTGTTGCTTCTTTGCCCCAAAGTGGCACATAGCAGCTTTTGGTTCAAGGGGATACATATTTATTTGAAGACGATATCAGGCAATATGATGAACTGCATTCTGTTTGCGTTCTGTGTGCTGTTTTGTGGCGTTCAAATCACTTGTCTGATTTTTGCAAATGCAGCAACATGTCCTAACGTAATCTAATTTGAATCGTACTTCATTCATCTTCTCCAGGGGGATTTTAGAAGGCAGAGTCTTAATCTGTTAGTGTTTTCAGTTTTTACCACTGATCTGGCATGGGTAGAAAGCTGCAGAAAACATCAGCAAACTTTCTATTAGTTCCTCCAGATCTGTTTCTCTCTCCGAATGCTCTTGGTAACCTGTGTGCTCCTTCTACGTACTGCAGCTGATCTCCCATCTTCTCTCTTTCATCGTCCTCTCGATGTTCATCAAACTCCTTCATCTCCAACTCCTTCAAAGCGATGAACCCCGACTCCTCTGACGCCCAAATAGCATCCACTGTCAACACGCTGAACTGAAAGATATAGTCTGTGTCCGTGATTCATTCTCCCAGATTTAAATGAGCAGTTGGATGTAAATGGAGAGCAAATGCATTTCCGAGAAGGCCATCTTTCATAGAGAATTGACAGGCCCAAGCCACACAATGAGGCGTCTGTGTTGTGTAAAATGCTCAAGGAGGATTTTTGCATATTTTCCAAATTATGTTTTTTTCTACAGTAGGCCCTTTGAATCGATTCTTTATCTGAGCCACTATAAGGTTTCTCTGTTTTCCCTTCACAGGGTCTTTCTCCCATTCATCTCTCCACATCCTTTTTTGTTATACCCGCTAATAATTCGCTCCATACTTCCTCTTTTCTAAACTATGATCCACCATGAAAGTGACGGGTGATGTGTGAATGTTGCTTAATACATTACAGCTGCTGTGCACAACAATCAGTCGTGATTTTTTTTTGTGGTGCTTTTTGATTTGCAAGGACACCCATGTAGTCGTACTGTAAGTAGATACCAGTTGAGGACTGGCGACTTCCACTGCGCTGGATTCCAGCAGCTGTGTTTTCATTGGTTGTACTAACTGTCAATCACAGGGAAACCTAAATCACTGGTAGATTATACAATTACATGTTGTGTTTTCTCGACCCCCACTTTTGCCTGTTCAGTGATCTAAACACTTACAGATGTTGGCAAATGTTGGTATATGCTGTGGTACGATATGGCCTAAGAGACGATGGGCCAACGGACGCCATGTGATAATCAAACATTCTTTTAGTTAAAAAGGCAACAGACTACCTTTGTGCCCCCGGTGGTTCCAGGTGGTATTATTGCTTGGTCATTGCCGTAAAGACGCTGCAGAAGCAAGACGGCGGTAAGGACACAGGAACTTTTATTCAGAGCTCCCGTGGAAGCTGTCAACACCACTTTGGAGAAAGTATGTAGACTGATGGTTTTCGGGGTCCCAGCTTTGACCAGAGGCAGCGTTAGCATTATGGCTATACCAGCAGCCTGGTCGTCAATTTCTGCTCTAACTGTTGAAATGAAATATTTGTCAAGATCTCTGAGGAAATCAGCATCATTGTCCTCTCCATGTGCCATAACTCTTTACCTCTCCGTCTCCCAGGAGAAAACAACTTGGAGGGCCATGAGATCATTTCTTTTCTGTCGGCCCCTTACTGTTACCCCACTGAGCAATTTGTATGGACCCTGTCGCTTCTAAGTTCTCATTACATTCAGCGCAACCTGCGCCTGAAAAAAAACAACTTTGATTTGATTGCACAGAAATTTAGTCGGAAATATGTGTAACATCAACACACTATCAATTTAAAAATAATGAAGCTCACAGAATTATGTTTTGCCTGGTTGGTAGTCCAGTCCAGCACAGGGAGCGTACAGGCAGCTGCAGGACTGACTTGCTTTTAAATTTAATCACCCAGTAAGTCAGACTCTGAAGTGAAGTCTCAAGTAAACACGGTTGTTGGGATGTGGAACAAATGTGGGACATGGTTATCTTTCACATGAAAGATGCAGGCACCAAGACAGAAAACCCAGAGCAGAGTGGAAACATACATCTGATCCCTTGGTGCGGAAACCCTATATTTTCCTCTTGTTGACTTCCTTCTCCCTGTTTTTCGTCCGCCTCCCTCCCTCTGGTTTGAATACTGTGTCTCTGAGGTGAACCACAGCAGATTTTCAGGCTCCACATTGCGCTCCATGCAAAGCGGAGTGGTCAAAGTGAATGTGGGAGTTGTTCAGGCTGTGGTTCTCAAGGATGTGATGTGACGTCCCCATCCATCACCGGGCATGCCCAAGTTAATGGCCCAGAGGGTCAACTCATAAGTAATGTTAGAATAAAGAAGTAATGTTAGCTGTTAAACACTGTGTTACACTACTATACAAATTCAGCTCTTCATATTAAACCTCCCCATAAGCTTTCGGTCATTCCAGTTTTTACATTTTTTGCAGATGACTCTTCATGTTGATTTAGAAATAAACCAACAACAGTGATGTTCATTTGGGACAGTTCTGGACTGTGCTCAAGAGGTTAAAAAACAAAACATTTGTTGCAGAAGTACTACATTCCTCCATATAAACTCCAGGCCATTTGAGAAGACAGCCAAAAATTGATTCATGTATACGGTTTGTTGGCTGCTTCCCAGTCACACACATCATACACAATATCATGTCAGGCTCCCCGTAGATGTCCCAGTGCACAGAAAATGTGCAGTTGGTCAGCAGAGGAAAAAAAAAAAAGAAATCTTCCATTTTGTAATTTGAGCAGTTTGAAACCGGTCATCACCGGTAACTGTACTGATGTTGGACTGCTGGAGTTCAAAAGGAGCTTTTCGCTGACGCAATGTGAAAACAGCTACTGAAAATTTCCACTGAAACCAATTACTGTGAAAAAAAAAATGGAAAAAGATTGTTCCCAGGACACGGTGACCAGGTCAAAAAGAGGCAAATTCATGCACTCAGTCCTGGAGAGACACAGCACAATATGTATTCATTAGTATGAGCTCACATATTTTTATTTATTTATTTTTTTTATCCGAGCATCTCGTTCCTCACAATGACATGTGGTGGTTTTTGGCAAACAACCGAGGGAGCGGACCGGTTGGTATATATACTGAGGGGCTGATCGGCTGATGAGGAGCAGGGGAGCGTGGGGGTGGGGCCGGCCAGGTGAATGGAATCGGCAGGTAATTCGGAGCAGGTGGGAGTGGCAGAGTCTGAAATGACATGAGAGCTAATGTGGTAAAAACAGGAAAAGAACAATGTAAAAAAAAACTAAAGACTGGCCGAAGTTGTGACAGATGGCGTGATTCCAAACTCTGTGCAAAGCAGCGAACTGGCTGCCGGCTGTATTTATTACTTGGAGTTAAAGCAGAAAGGCAGTAAACCTTTTCTTTTCTATTTTTTTTTCTTCAAATGTGTCACGATGTAATCCCAGTAGACTATCAGTGTCGGGATTTCATGACAACCGGCGCTAATCTGGTCGTTGGAATAGTGATAAGGCATAAAGAAGGATGTCAGCATGTTTAGAGGAGGCTTTACCTCGGGCCTCTTCATCTTCTGCCAGGATGATGACAGATATTGCATAATACGTGAAGTCCAAACATAAACCGCACTTCCAAATTCCAGAGCCTGGAAATGCAAGGGGTCGTGACAGATTGTTGCACTTCTCTTGCTAAACATTGAGACGGAGAAGATCCCGACCCCGTTCAGAGTTTTGCTCACGTATGGAGGACGATGATGACAATCGTAAACAGAATATATACCCACCTCTATTCCGAAGGCAGATACTGCACATACCCTCATGTCTGACGACATGCTACTAAGATGAATATAATTCCTCCTTGGTTTGGTTTATATATGGAGTTTAGCAACCGGTGCAAGTGACCTCACATGAGATATACAGTAGGTAACTAAGAAGCGCCCTGGTTAAAACATGAATAATTTACAGCTACATATATGCTTCCATGCAGCAAATCTTGTTGGTTGAAATTGTTAAGAAAACACTTGAAATGAAATGACTCCCCCTGTCAAACTCTGTGGCGTGAATCTAAACCACAAAATTCACTGCACTGCACACAGTTGACCTCAGAGAATAGTCTGCGCTGTAAAAAAAAGAATTTACTGCTTCCCTTTGGTACTGTCCAAACCTCATGAAACATATTGCGCCACCTGTTCCAAACCAAGTCAGTATTAATGCTCCAAATAAACGTCGTGCAGATGTAGCGGTGGATTTTACCTTTAGCGAAAAAGAAAAAAAATTACATGAAACAAATTATATATGGTGAAGAAAGGAGGGAGAAACAACCAGACTCCAGATTTTTCTTTTAAAAAACTTTTGTGTTTATGATACATCATCAAGAGGCCAACATATGCCCTCTGCACACCTCCAGTGCTAAACCACAGCTTAGCTGTACCTGTTTATATAAATACTGCTATATATATATATATATATATATATTTACTGCAGTGTGTGACTCATGCATTACCTACATGTGTTTAACTTACAAGGAGACCTCCATATAGGATGTTTTGGCAAGTGACTGACGGAAATTGCCGCAGTAAGTGAGTCCAGCCCGGCACTTTGACTTCAAGCCGGTGCCATAATTTAAACTCCGAAGAATAAATTGTGAAATCCCACAAAAAAACCCACGAATGGTCCAAAATGAGATCTACGGTGCGGAGGCAGTTGGGATGTCCAGAAAACGGAGAGATCTTCGCTGGTAGTAACGCCGCACACAGCAATTCTATTTCCCCCCCTGAGAGTGACAGATGTGTGCACCAAAGTAATGGCTCCAGCGGATTCAGCAAAAAACCCAGTCCAAGGCCAAGATATGAACGAACGGCTTTCCCTTTTGCTGATGTTCCCTCTATTACACCCTCTCTCTCTGTGCGTTTCTTCATTTCAGCACTCTGAAGTGTGCAGAGGCATGTAAGCAGATGTTAAAGTAAAAAAGGAGCCTAGCTCTTTGTCTAAAATGAATAAATACATCACAAGATGCCTCTGGCTCCGGATTTAAAAATAAAAAAAAGCCTGACAACCCATTGAGCTCCAGACAGCAATGCTAAAAGAGTGAAAGAACACATTAACATCGCAAATCAAGATAATGAACAACAACAGCTCTCTTTCTTTTCTTTGGCTCAGCCCTTTCCTTTCTTTCCTAACCAGAGAGACAAACCGTGGGACTTTCGGGTCACGGACATCACTCATCCAGTCTGGACCCACTGTTACTGCTGGATAAATGGAGGGAGATTATCCTCATTCTACTACAACACACACACACACACACAACCACAGATGTGTCCCTCCTGGACGGAGATGGCTTGTTTTTGGTTTAAAAAAGATGTGATTTCCCAAAAGGGAGCATGGAAATTTCGGGGTCCAACGTGTGCAACTGAAATGGGTCTGCACATTCTCAGCTTTCTAAAAAAAATCTGCTTGGACAGAGATTGAGTTGCAGACACATGTTCACCTAAGGCAGGACGCGATTCCCTCAAGACGCCTCAGACGAGACGTTCTCACTGTGGACAACCGATGGATTGTAACGTCTCCAAAATTTCTTCGCCCCGCTTTTGCAAATGTCTCTGCCTGCTGCGCGCTCTTCCGCTATCACCGCATCACATCACTGAACAACAACAGATCACGTTTCCTGAGTGTACTGGCTATACAGTGCGTGAGCATGCTGTACTGTGTATACATGCGCGTCCCGTGTGTGATGCGTGTGTGATTATGTTTTAGTGGAACCGGTGACGGTTTACGGTAACATGCCGTCGTGATAACTGGCTACAACATCTGTGGCTGCAGTAAAGTGTGCAGCAACTGCACTATAAAAAGTGCCCATAAGCATTCTTCTGAGCAAATTATACAGTCTGTGCAAATAAATACATACAGGAAACCAGTCCGCATGAATGCTCAACTACACACATATTGTATACATTCTTTTTTGCTTTATTCATATCTACAAATTAAAGCAGTCATTTCATATCAAAGTAAACCTCATTTTGGTAATGGCTCAGTCAGTACCAGCTGCCTGAACACACGTCGGTTCCCTCTCATCTGCAACCGTTTGGTGAACTGCTTCAAAAACAATCATCCCTGTTCATTTTGATGATTCGGTTTGCAGGGACCACTAACTCAGTTTTAAACAGAATTATACATAGATGGACACCACAGATTTGAGCTCCAATTTTGTTTTTGTTTTTTTTACTTGACAGGTTGAACAGGTCTAAAGACTTCAGACTGACTTTGATCCAGCAGATCAATCCCCAAAAGTTAAAGTTCTGCAATAAAAAGTGTTAGCGCATCAGTCTGGATCTATTCATTGTCCCTGGAGAAACGCCATAAATCAAATTGGCAGTGACAAATCTTTATTGTAACCGATCCCAACACTGTAGGCATGATATTGAAGTTGCCTCAGCGTGGGACATTTGATTTAAAATTACGGAGAGGATCTGACATGGGAATATGTGGGGAATAGCTGTTTGATACATTAGAGTAGAGTCTTAAAAAACACGGGATGTGTGAGCGGAAGAGAGTGGAAACACTCCTTCCTGGCACAGAGGTGAAACCGTGTTGTACTGTAAACACCGTCACACTGGACTCCATCTTGAAACAGTTAAATGTTGAACACAACCCACACAACATATTGAATAGGTATGAAGATGCAGACAGATTGGATTTCCATGTTTTCCTGCTGATTATGAGGCGCTCTCTGTGTTCAGATTTTTTCTTCTGGTGCATATCAATCCTGTAAACCCACCAGCAGGTACACATGAATGCATTGTCATTGTTTGTTTTGATATATACTTGCGGCTTGTTTCATCCTCTCTATTTGAAATATTATACTTTATTGTGGAAAAATGTAACCTTTTACACTTTTAAAGGACACTTGACAGCAATCTTCCTCTCTCACCTGCTAGCTCCTTTGCATAGTCCATGACCTTATCTTTGTCTTTCTTTCTCCCTCTCCAGATCTGGATCACATCCCGTCTGACCTGCCATCTGACATAGTGAAGATGGATCTGTCCAGTAACATTGTCAAACATCTCAGGCCCAAACAGTTCCTGCTGTCCAAAGACCTCAAGCTGCTCAACCTTAGCGGCAACAGCCTGCGCCATATAGACACAGGTAACACCACAGTCCTACCCTCCATTACCTCACATCTACCCTGAGCACATATCACATGTATATATTTTGTCCTCTCGTCTTGGGGTTTAGCTTTTGAATTATAAAACCACCATTTTGACAGAATCTGGATGTACTATTTCTGCCTCTGTAGGGGCACCACTCCAAACAGCGCAGACTCATTACTCTTCTCAGGCTAATGATTTTGGGCTCACGTCTTCCTGTCCGAGAGGGAATCCTTTACAAAACCTTGCCGTTTTCATTCATTACACTGCAACATATGTAAACAATCATCCGTAGCTCGCCCAAGTGCATCCAAAACCAGTTTGGAAACTATTTGAAAACCTTGGAAACAGAAAATACGCTCTGTGCTACTCTGATAGCCAGAGACATATGTACTCAATCATGATCATTCCTTTTAATCCTGTTCAGTCAAGAGGTTGTTTATTCAGGATTTTTAATATGGATGGATGATGACCAGAGATGGAAAGAAACGTGAATGAAAAGGCAGCACAAAGCCTCTGGCACGCTTGGATTATTATTAATACTTTAAATATACAGGGGTTTCTTGGGGGGGGGGGGCAAAGAAAACCATTGCTGGTTTTGGCCAATTCTTGTGCCAGGTTGTTGTGGTTTTTCCTGGCAGGACAACACTGAAATTGACAAAACAATAATTTGGACAATTACAGGAAAGTGCGGCTTATTTGAAGGTCAATTAAGTGCACCGTTCTGTGACTAATAACTTGACATTTAAGGAATTGTCACAATGTGGAGACTCCCCCTTACTTTAACTCCAAACTCTGCAGAAAAGAAATAATGCTCTTCCTGTAAAAGGTCCCTGCAGACGACTTGTCAGCATTTCCTTTTTGTTACTGCGAGTGAAGCAGCTCTGAAGGAGCATGCAATAATGTAATAGTGGGATTTATGCAACAGTGATATCAGCAGTTATGGTGATTTAAGACTTGCGTTAGTTTGTTATGGAGATGGGCAAGATCAGCACAGATTGGGGCAAAGCAGGGGGATTGTGGGTTGCAGTACCATGCATGTACATTTCATGTCAGGGCCTACAGCATTAGCCTCACTGGGTGCTTTGTTGTATGGATTTGTGAGTCTCTCAGCGTCCATTCATTCCATGTTAAAAAACAAAACAACTGACTATAGTCAAAGACGGTGGGATCAGGATGGTTTGAAACAAAGAACAGATGGAAAAACAATCATGGAGACAGCAGCTGGTTAGCCTAGCTTAGCACAAGGCAAAGCACATGGACTGAAAGCTGGGAACCAGCCAGCCTGGCGGGCCTCGGTACAACTTTGAAAGAAAATGGATCTTGCTTTTGTATGGATTCAACAAACGCTGTTGTGTGACAGACAAGGGACAAAAAATACTTAGAAGTGGCAAGAATGTGCACAAGCATTCAACAGGCAACCACATTAGGCCTCCTGTGGTCAGAGAGGCCCAAAAAACAAGCTAATGAGAGGGGGCTAATTCCAGAGAATCAGCCTCATGAGTCACGCTCCGTTACTCTTACTTCCTCTCCACATCCCTCCCTATCGGCGCCATCTTTATGGTCAAATGCTGAAAAAGCAGCAAAAATAACTTACCTATAGGAACTCAGTCCTTAGCATCCATGTTTCTTTCACGCCTCTGTCTCATTGACTCCTTTATTATTGTATGTTTGTCTACATCTACATGTTCTACACACCATCCTCCTCCTTCCCCTCCCTCCCATTCCCCTTCCGTCCTGTCTTCCCCTCTGCAAAGATCAAAGATGGGTCCAGGGCTGGTGGACAGCGTGAAACAGTCTCCACTGTCCCATTACTCCCACTCAAACTCAGGCTGCTTACGATGTCTGGGGCCTTTTAAAACACACCAACAGTCACCTGTATAACTAAAGTTATTTGGATTTTGGTGATCCTGCGGTCCATCCTGTTTCACATCCACAAAAGGATAGCTGTGTTCGAGACAGAGAAATAATTACCATGTCCTCAGGCCAATCGGTTTTCGGGTTCACTTGAGATACCGGCTCATTTCATACGACTTTGCTTCCCCTCCCAGCTGCATTCGCTGGGCTGCTGTACCTCCGTGAGCTCGACCTGTCCAACAACAGCCTCCATTACTTCCAGTACGGCGTACTCGAGGACCTCTACTTCCTACGGAAGCTCTCTCTGGGCAACAACCCCTGGGTCTGCGACTACAACATCCACTACCTGATCTACTGGCTCAAGCACCACCCGGGCGTCTCCTACACTGGCCTGATGTGCTCCGAGCCGCAGGAGTTCAGGGGCTGGCGCGTCGAGGATTACGTCAAGACCTACAACGGGGAGTGTCCCAAGGACAGACAAACAGGGGGGATGGATACGGGACAGGGAGGACAGGGAGGGTCGGACAATGAAGCACAGGAGGTGGCGGGGGAGACCGGTGAGCAACTTCCACGGCCCCTGAGGGAGAAGAAGCGCAACAGGTTTGAGATCATCAGGTTGAGTTAGAGTGGAGGCAGATCAAAGGACTGGTATGAGGGAAATTTGCCTGTAGACAGGCTTGAGGATGGATGAACAAAAGTAGACTCAATGATTTGATTTTCAAATTCAAATGCAGAATAAGCAGAATTATAAATTTGGGTTAAAATCCACTATTTGAACTTTGGATGTCCTTTTAAATATTTTCCACCTTGTGTGGATAATAACAAAACTCTTCTTGAAACATTAACATTTTCTTAAGATTATTAGTTTCAATGTCATATTGCTGAGTTTACCTTTAAACAAAGGAGTAGGAAAATGCGGTTTGAACTTTTGTTTAATCATAATGCAGAACATTTTCAGTTCAGTCGGTATTAAGTATAATAACCCCAACAACAAGAAAACACCTCTCAATTACCAAGACAATGAAACTACAGGTGCTCACTTTTTTTATTATTTTTTTTTTTTAAATGTTTCAATAATTCTGATATTGAGTTCAGGATAAACTTTTTGTCCTTTTTAATTAGTTTTTCGTCTTTTTTGTATTAATTATTGTATGATATTGTCTGCCCGTTTTCTGGAAATAAAAATTGGGTTTATTTTTTCTGAAAATGTGTTTTACTCAGCGATGCCCAGACATGATGGAAGGCAAAGGGTAGGTAAGTATAAATTCAACTTGTTTGCTGGAAATCTGCTAAAGTGCTAACTACATGCAAACATACAAAATAAAATTTCAAAAAGTTCTGATATCAGCCCCAGAAGACTGTTATGATGATAAAAACTTCGAGTCTGTCACTGTCAAGCCTTTGGGTTTTTTTGGCATCTGAATGATGGGGAATGTTACAAAAGATCATTATGTATTTTTTGCTGTTGTTGCTGTTGTTCTTTGAAGCCAAAGGCAAGAAAACACCGAACTCACTGGCACTCAACTTCAGCACAATATGTAACTGAAGAGGAATAACATGCTTCTATAGTCATAGATTGATCATCTATCATTTGGTAGGTTTGTCCAAAACCTGGTTTGTCCCCAAATTGTTCCACTCTTGACTAAATGTATGTAAAAACAAGGCAGATTTGCTGTATCAGTGTCAAAACAAAAGACAAAATCAGTGCAAGTCCAGCTATACATGACTTCCAGGCTGATGTTTTTAAGACCTGCCAACTTGGCACTGAACACAAAGAGATTAGAGATTACATCCTGGATGGGAGCCTCATCGGCTTACTCCAGTTTGGCTTTTGTGTTTGCAGGAAGAGACCGTGCCACAGTTCCGCCTGAAGGGGTGATTTGACTTGTTCCTGTTTACCGGGATGCAAGTGTGTTTCTCGGCGCAGTCACATATGCTTTACATTAAGCCGATCTTCACTGTGTAGCGCAATGAGCATCCAACCTGCAGCTATACACTCATGCGTAACAGCACAGTGCCCTCTAGTGTTACAGACAATGAAGTGGTCCTCGAGGATGATCTTGTAATCATCAATTTGCCATAGGCCAGACAAATGGGTGACAAACCTGGAAAACACAACAAATGCAGATTCCTACATGCAGGCAAGAGGTCAATGAATGGTTTTATTTGTATGAATATGATGTGGATCATATACTGCGGTCTTTGCAATCGCCAGATCTCAACCGAGTTAGAGAGATTTTGGACTGGCAACACCCCCCCACGCACACAGTCATCAAC
Source organism: Scophthalmus maximus (assembly GCF_022379125.1). Lineage (NCBI taxonomy): Eukaryota > Metazoa > Chordata > Actinopteri > Pleuronectiformes > Scophthalmidae > Scophthalmus > Scophthalmus maximus. Next base: position 16,731,306 of record NC_061526.1, on the reverse strand, counting down.
AAATAACATTATGGCATATCTTTATGAAAACCCTTCCAGGAAGAGTTCCAGAGACTCATAGAAACCAACCCAAGACGCACGGAGGTTGTAGAGGCTCTGCAGAATCATAGTTTTTCATGTCTAATGTCGTCCAGATCCGTCGAGTGATCTCATTAGACGTTTAAAGACATTCACAGCCTGACAATGTAAGATCCTTACACAACTGTCACAGTCCAACGAAAATGTATAATTCGCAGTCTTCCGGTTTCCAGCTGGTACTCCAGGGATCACAGCTCATCATAGAGACACCATCGTGTGTCGCTTGGGTCTTATCAGTAGAGCATGGAGACATGAAAACACAAGCCAAGTATGGAATTCATTGTGTTCGTGCTGCCCTGAACGGGGAGTGTTGAAGATAGCTGAGGTCAGCCAACAGGTGGAGACACCACTTTATATTCTGTGGCAAAGAGTCATATTAACGCTTCAGGTTTTATTCAAATTCAGATTCTTGATCACATGTGCTCGTCCAAACTTAGAACAAAATAGGTACCAGTCCCACGGCATTTAAATGACATAACACAGGCCAGAAATGGTTGCTTTAAATGTTGATTGGCTTTCTGTAACTTAACCACAACAGTGTTTGCAGCCATGCCCACTCACCGCCTACTCCTATTCTCCCAGTGGCAAACACGCCTGGTCGTACCATTGACCTCCTTGCACTTGCAGCATCAGCTGAACAGGTTGTCTGCTTCTCTCCATGTCAGGAAAGTCAAAGAAGAGCACATTGAGTCAATAGATCTTCAATACTGTCCAGTAATCTTTTAAACATTCTTGGCTCTTGAGCCCACAATCCACATCTTTGTATCTTCTTCCATGCCTCTTCTCCAACATTCACTGTTAAAGGTGTCCTTCGCCTGCTTCCTCGCCTTCTGTCAACCCTTCATTTCCAACAGCGGTCACCGTTTATCTCTCCCTGTCCCATAGCCACGGTTCGTGTCAGCAACATGACTTCTTCTCTGGTGGAGTGTAGGCACTGGCGACGCCGTTAACCGGCCGGGAGTCGGCCCGGAGCAGAAAACGAGGTGTACTCGTCATGTCCGCCTGCGGGACATTGAGGCCGTTGCGATAGAGCAGCTCTCTGGCCATCATCACGAAGGCCTCTTCCACGTTCTGACTCTCCTAGACACAAAAGGTTGGATAACAATGTTGAGCAACTGCCACACTCTGTGCATTGCACCGCATGTGCTCGAACACTCGTTACCTTTGCTGATGTTTCCAGAGCAGCCAGTATTCCTCTCTCCTTTGCCAGATCGCAGGCTTCCTCAAACTGAACCTGACGCTGCTCCTCCAGGTCACATTTGTTACCTAGACGGAGACAATCAGGACACTGAGAGGTGTAAACACACCGACTCAAACAATAAGCTCCTTTTAAAGTTAGAAAATAGATTATGAGGGATGCAGGTCATCACTTTAGAGTAGTTCCACAAGGTGTACATCATAGGTATGTATGAGAAAATAGATATTAAACTGTGAAATTAGAAAGCACTATAGTTGAGTGTTATTGCCATAGAAAGGGTAAAAGTACCCACAATCCCTTAAAAGTTAAGATTTTTCCAATCTGTGCAGTATAGATTTAAATGACACTAGTCTCCGAGGCCTTGCTGCAAGATGCCACATTTGTTAATAAAAGTATTTAAGAAGCCAGGCCTCGACTTTGAATTTTCAAAATGAACACCTCTAACTACCTCCTGGGAGCTGCGTGTGTTCCAGGAAGATGTTACTCGTTCACAGACACTCAACGGGTAATTGGCAACAACAGGAACATTATGCCTCCCTTTTCTTTCACGTGGCAGAGATAACAACTCACACTATTCAGGTCAGGAATTTTAATGGTCAACCTAAATTATGATTTATTTTTTTTTTAATTTCCAGCTGAAAGAAATAAGCAGTGTCGGACGCAAACCTTTTCTTATTGGATTGTTTTCACACCGTGTGCATACGGTTCACACACTCACGTGTTACGCGACAGTGCCATGCACACTCACCTATGAGTACCAGCACGACATTGGTTGCCCCGTACAGCTCCACCTCCTTGATCCAGTGGGTCACCGAGTCGAAGGTCGAGCGTCGTGTGGTGTCATAGGCGATCATGGCGCCATGAGCGCTGCGGTAGTAGCTCTGGGTGATCGTACGGAACCTCTCCTGGCCTGCCGTGTCCCACACCTGGATCTGGATCACACACACACACACACACACACACACACACACGAAAACAATGAATCAGCTTTAATGAACCCATGAATATACTGTAGGTTTAAAGTAAGGATGAATGAATGTATGACTCATATGCACATAAACAACAAAATAACAAACGATAATTGGCTAAAACAGAGAATTACAACTGCAGAACACACACACACACACACACACACACAATTCCTTGGAGAACTCCCTGAGCATCTGACAGACCATGTTGGCGTGGTAACAGTTGTCAAAGCAACCAATCCAGACTCAACGCCTCAACCTATTTGTTTTCAATCCCAGGGTTGGAGGGCTTCCTTCCATTCGGCTTCTTCTGCCATCTGGACAAGCTTAAAAACCAGGTCACAGCATTTTTTCTCCTTCACATTTTGGTAAAGAGATCAAATCTGACATCTTTACATTTCTGTATACAAATTTGTTAAAGTATAAAATGCTGTGGCAGTATATTTTTTTCCTACTTAAAGACTCCTTCTTAATGTACAAGTTGTAAAAATAAATGTCTTCTCTGCCGTGGACTTGGGAACTGATCGACAGATATTTTTTTTGGGAGCACTAGTAGTTATATAACATAACCTGAGGCAGACTCAGAAAAGAACTCCGGTTAACAGCACAGCTGTAGCTGCCGATCACAGACGATACTCAGAAATACAGAAGTGTTCTCGTTATCAGGCGGCTCAGTTTTTGTGCAGCCTCAGGCTTGAAACGTTCGTTGGAGTTGCTCATTAATGTTTAGACTCTTTTGAACGCTCAGTAACCGTCGTGTAGTTCATTTTACCGTCCTACTTTTACAACATTATGGTGACCACAAGTTGTGAATTACTAAGTGATGAAAAACAAGACGCATCAAACGGGGAAAATTAAAAAGCATTTGGACCATATGAAACACATGCCACGCTGCCTGTAAACGACAAAAGACGAGGACAGCCGTCGTCGACTCTTAAATTCGTCTTCAGGTCTTCCTTACACAAATCATAGGCGGCGACCTCAAACATTACAGTCCTCATAAGCGTTAAGGCCTCACGATCTATGACGCAGGTCGAGTGTTTCCTCCTCCGTTTTAGTTCAGTGGATCACGTATTTTTGTACGGAAGAGATCACATGCCATGCATTTTCATCCCCCAGTCAACGAACTGGCCTGTCAACAGAACAATGCAGTAGCTGTAGGTGTGTTTGTGTGTGGGTGCGTAACACACTGTGGCCGGGACAAGTCTACAAATAGAGTGTGACAGAGAGTGATACAAACATTTTTTATATATTAACACAGAAAGGGATTTTTCTTTTTGAAACTTTCTTGGAATCCTTAACTTCAGCCCATACCTGACAGAATTCTGAGTGTCAGGCATAGGCAGTGTCAGCACACTACAGGAAGTTTGCAAATTCTTTATGCATGTGGAACCAGTCCAACATTAAGTTCCACTTCTCCCGTAATGACCCAGCAGAGACAAGTCATTCCAGGTTTATTTTGGTCCGTACAAAAAGCTCGAGCAGAGAAAAACCTGCGGGACAGGTTCGTCATGCGAACACCTCGCCTGACCTGTCTTGGACTGAGTCTAACCGACTGTCAGCAAAGGACAACTCACTAAAGTGTCATTTACTCCTAAACCTGGAGAAAGTCCACAGTGTGTGACTACACCATGAGCTTTATTTTCCTGTCCCCCCCCCCCCCCCAATATAATTTTATTTCAATATTTGTACCAGACCATACATGTCAGAACGAGCTGACTTTACAACACTCATGGTCAGAATGGGGGCATGTGACATGCATCAGTGTCATCAGGGATCCTGCAGGAGTTCACCGTGTTAAATTCAAAACTATTTAAGCCCACATTAACTGCAGTTTATTACCGTTTTCATCGTATACGCCAAAGTGATAAAGTATGATGGAGGACCTGTAGGGGTGATGTTGCCTAAAATTATTAATCTCAGTATAAAACAACATTTCCCTAATGATGTGACTTCAAGCCAGGTATAAAATGGATGGATGGATGGATTCAATTTTTTTATATACATAATCAATTTAGAACCAACCTTACTGCCTTTATACTTCATACTTTTAATAATGACTGAGGCATTTTTCTGAGGTAAGTCACTTTTTGAGGCTGTTTTAAGACCTGAAGCGATGACAGGCCTTTTTATAATTGACCTATTGTAATCGCCCTTTATGCACCGCCCACCTCAAACCTTTACTTTCTGCAGTCAGATGCAGGTAGGCCCAGTTGTTTGTTTTTTTTAATCTATGGATTTTTAAAGCTGTTTCTATCTATCTTGTGTTAAATCTGTTCCTGGCTGCAGTGTCTATAACATTTATTATGTATTTTGAGAAAAATTCTGAATGTATAGTCTCCACTATGGCTGCATATGGTTGTTTTCATGGGGCGGTTATGTGCCATGCACTTTTTTTCTTTTTCAAACGCCACATTCTACTCCCACATGCCCTGAAAGACTCCACATGCACACACACACACACACACACACACACACACACGTATGTCCTGACCTTCACTTTCTTCCCCTCGATGTCCACGGTGCGCACGGTGAAGTCCACTCCGATGGTGTTCTGCTGTCTCTCTGCGAAAATCCCCGACTTGAAATTCTGAACCACGCAGGTCTTCCCCACGTTGGAGTCTCCGATCAGGATGATCTTAAACAGGAAGTCAAAGGAGTCATCGTGCTCGGGTCCTGGGGTCTGCATGGTGGAGGTACAGAGGAGTGGGCGTCTCTGTCTGGGGATGTGGATGAGTCAAACTGGAGGAAATTATCCTTCCCGTACTGTATTGATACAATTGCCCAGTTTTGAATTTAAAAAGGCAGGGTTATAGGAAAGGAAATGCAGAAAAACTCCACTTCTCTTTCTTCCAGGGAAAGATACAGTTGGTCACCAGGCTCAATATATTCCAGCAGCAGAGTCAATTTCGTTGAATTAGTTCACATGTAGCCTGTAAAACCAGTTCAAGATTGTTTGTCAAGATGTAAAACTAAAAAAAGGTGCTGTTCACGGGTCAGACTGCGCCTGACAAACCATTCACCTCTCCAATGTGTTCAGTTGCCAAAAGCCTTGTCTTTGTAAATCTGCATTCTGTCCGTCTGGTGTCCGCAGCCACTTCTTCTCGCCTCTCCTCTCCTCTCTCTCTATCTCAGTTGAGTCAGACCTGTCTTCTGTCAGCCGGGGCTGCTTCCCTTCAGCTCCTTCTCAGGTGTTGACCCACTTTATGACCCACAGCAACAGACAGCATGAATACACATCCCGTCCTTTTTGTCCTCCTGCACAGGTTCGGGTTCAGGAGAAGAAATGAACATCCTTGAAATAAAAAAAAAACACGTTTGTCTGTGTCTGATCCACCTGCCGCTCTTCCACACGTGTCAGTTTTTCCCCCTGGTCTCTCTCATCAGTTTTTCCTGTTCTTACTGACTTACAGTCTCCAGTGTCTCTCTCTCTCCTCCCAGCACCTGTGGTAACAATAGAAACCCGCCCTACCTGTCTCACAAGAAGCCCAGCCCCATTACCACAGTTGGATCTTGGGAAATGCAGTCATTATGACAGGACTATGTGTTCAGATGTATTGGTAGCCGTGAATTGGTAGCCGTGAACCAGGGGACAGTCCCCCCCCCCCCGGGGATTGTTTATTGGGGGGACAAAACCCATATCTACCTACAGTATGTAAAATGTGTTTTGTTTCTTTATTTCTTATTTAATACAATAAAATGTTGTAAGTTTTAGGACTTACAGCAGCTTCTATATGAACTCATTTGTCATTAAAAAAAGGGGGGCTTATGAACAAGAATATTGTTGCTTGTATGAGTTCTTACCACGAAACTGCAAATGTATTCCAGGCAAATAGGTCAAACACAATTGACCAGTTTTTCTTCTTATTATCTTATCTTTATTATGGCACCATACACTGTTCAAATTGCTCCTCGTCATGAGGTGTAAGACTATGAGATGTAATAAGAGGATGTATCTTGTATTTACTGTACATCATTTATCAACAGTATAGATTCATTTTATAGAATTATTTTACACGTTTGTGCACAATTTGCACTATTAATCACAGACACATGTACAATCCTGTCATGGTTTTCAGTTTAAAACCAGGCACTGTCAATCTGAACAGTGCGTAACCAAATTTAGAGGCAGTGAGAAGTAGTTTAGCATCATGTACTCATGCCAACAAATTTGCATCTCTGGGTCTGTGCGTTTTGGTTGGATTATGATGCACAATGAGCAACAGTCTATAGCTGCATGAAATGAGGAAGAAGGCAACAGCTTCCTGCAGATATATTATCATCAAAAGTGAATGTATTCAAAGTACAACAGTTATAATATTGAACTTAAAATGATTCCGGCGTTAATGTGGAAGCGAGGTGGAGGTTACTTTACCTTCTTAGGTTTTATTGGGTAGGCTATCTTAATCATAATAATAATAGTTTCATTTCATCCTGCAAACCTCAGGGAAGTTAACTTAGTTTATGTCAAGCAAAACGGAGAGACAGCACTTGAATATACAATCCAGCAATTAAACGGACACAACCGTGGGCACCTCTCGCGGGCCGATTCCTGTACGCTCATCCTCTAGATTCCGACGGCACCTGAATGCGCCGCGGACGCACCACCACCATCAGCATCATCACCATCCAGTGCGGGACGCGTCACGGTGACGTCCTGCGCGGTGCGGGGTTAAAGTCGGACGCCCTTTGCCGTCAAACACCACCGCGATAGTTGCGATATATATTCTCTTTATGTGATCGGCTGCTCCGGAGGCTGGGAGAGACGCGGCAGGATGCAGCGGAGCGCAGTGGTCGTGGTGGCGGATAAAACCACCCTGAAGAGGCCGTTCATCTTCGCCAACGCCGTGCATATGGTAGGTGCATTCCGCCGCTCTTTTGGATGCAGTTAAAAAATATATATATATATTTTTTTAAATCCACTGGGCCTGGCATATTTTTTGACCTTATTAAATATCTGGATTGCTGCTGCCATTTATTTCAGCCACATCTCTCAGTCAGTCTATAAATAACCGAGAAGCGAGAAGAGCGCACACTGCACGTCTGTTTTCAGAAAGATGCTGCAGCGGCTCCATTCCATCAGAGGGATGTGCACGGTGCAATGTCTGTAGCTGCACACTGTATAGCAAAAGTATTTAAAGGTTATACACTAAAGACGATCACTGGTAGCCTCAACAACAGCAAGCAAAAGAAATACTGAGGCCTCATTATTTGCACCCACACGGAAGAACATCATATCATTTATTCCTGACCCCGAGCGTCTATTTGGGCGAATATACTTGCACATGATCGTGTTTTCGATGTGTTTGTGTTTCTCAGCCGTGAGTTTGAGAGTCGTGCATCGTAGGCCACGCTTTGGTTGTGATGCTGTACAGCCCCTCTAAGGGCATTCTGGGTGTCGTGACACTGCTGCTCAGGGTCCAACAAAAAGATTTAAAATTTAAATGAGGTGATACTTTCCCCAAGGGATGACTAAAGAGCATTTACGGTTTGGATGAAAAGGGTTTACACATTCTTACATGTATTCCTGCCACTGTGTGTGTGTCTGTGTGAAACACTTTCATGTTTAAAGAAATGTCTTTCCTCCTAAGGCGCTGTGCTTCTTCATGCTGACGATGACGGTCGCCTGGCACAGAGACCTCGTACAGACCGGCAAAGTAAGCCTGGTCTTCTGACTGGATCAGTTTTCAAGAGCAGATATTATTTTGTACTGGAGCCAGAAATAACTCTCTGTCATGTTGTTGTCAGACATTAAAGCTGGAATATCCAAGTGCAACTGCAGAATTATTGATGCATGGGCCCACTCACTCACTCCACTTTCATCCATCAATACTGCCTTAACTCAATCCAGCATCTTTTATATATACGTATATATATGTATTTTACATTTAAATCTGGAAGAGCCGAGTTCAAGCAATCACGTCAAAACAAGCATCTGCCTGTTGGAGTGTCCTTGGGCAAGACAGTGAATTAATCTTCACGCGCCAAGGGCATCGCTCTGTAGCCGACCCTGACCTTTGACCCCTTTTGCAGCCATGCTGTCTCAGCAATACAGCTGTGACAATAAAATAATACGTACGTGTAAGTTAATACAGCTCAGATGAGCTTTACTTCTAAAACAGATACTATAGTCTTAGATTTGTCAATCTGATACACAATTATTGTCTTATGCGATTGTCAAAAAACAACAATGTGTCCCTTCAACACTAATGCTATTTTTTTTTCTCCACAGCTGGTGTCCAATGTCTCTGTGGTGTTGATGTACGTCATAGAAATCGGCTGCCTGCTGCTCTCAGTGCTCGGTGTGTTTGGAGCCTGGAAAGGGAAGAGGTGGTGTTTGATTCTGGTAAAAACGCGCTGTGTTTACTCTATGCACAATGCGATGATTTTTTTTCACCCTTGTAGGACCGTGTGTCTGTCTGTGCAGTGGTTTCTGCAAATGATGCTTCTCTTGCTGTTGTTGATTCATGTGTGTCTGCAGTACGCAACTGGGATGGCGGCTGCCAGTCAAACGATAATTGTCAGAACAGCACTAAGTTACCAAGACATTTACGAGGTACACTTCTTGAATGCCCTCTTTTTTTCAATATATAATATGCAACAGCGCAGATATTGAAATAGCAGGTGTGTGTCTTGATATTCGGAGAACAGCGCTCAGTGTGATTTCCCCCCTCGCCAGAAGCGTGTGGTCCGTGAAGAGACCAAGCTGCTGTCCCTGATGCCGCTCAGTGCAACCAGCAAAGCCAACAGGACCCTGCTGTACAGTATTCAAGAAGAAGTAAGCAGCCACTGTTCATATTTATCTATCAGAACTGATTTTCTCCTCCGCCGTGTTCTATTATGTCCGTGTATATGTGGCCACTGTAAAACATCGATGCATGACGTCTGTCTTTTTGTTCCCTAAACTGTTGTGCATGCTGATGGCCACCCGTGTTATTCTTTTGTCCCGTCTTTGATTTGGGGGAACGGCCAAGCGGTAGAACTACATTGCCCATGATGCATTGGGGAATTCATCAGGAGGCATCATCTTGAACAGAGTCCATTTGTACGCAAGTTCGCCGTTTAAAAAAGGAACGTGTACTTTTTGTTTATGTTGAGGCAAGGTGGCACCACGAAAAAAGCACAAATGAAAACATTTGGATTCTCAAGGGAAGTTGTGGAGTTTGAGGAGCATCTTTTTTTTCAGTCAGCGATTTCTAAGCACATTTACATACACGTTTTCAAGTGACATCATAAAGGATTTGATGATATATCCCCAAAAGGCATGAGCGCATAGAGAGTATATATTTTCTGATACAATTTGCTGCTCCGGCTGCGCCATGGCCGCCTGAACGACAGAGAGACACCAGCTCCCGCACTTGTAAGATGGAAAGCGACAAAGGAAAAAAAGACAGGAGGGAAAATAAATCTGAGCAGGCTGCTCACAGAATACAGACAGAAACAGACACACACTCTCCTTGCACATGAATTTGTTGGATTTCACTAGAAGCTCGAACCCCCCAACACAGACGGACCGACACACACATTTCACTCAACACTCAGGTGGCAATCGAACCTGAAAGCAGCCGCACCTGCCGTATATGTAGTCTTCAGGGCGTGGCCCGGGCAAGTGGGTGTGTCTTATCTTAAAGACATATCGCTCTCCTGTGGGGGAAATCATTACCTGTACATTTGATGTCCCTGTTGAGTATTATATTGTGTAATGCATTAGTTTAACTGTGCATGTGTGCATGTGTGTGTGTGTGTGTGTGTGTGCGCGTGCGTGTGTGTCACCTCCAGTTTGAGTGCTGTGGTCTTATCGAGGGCTACAAAGACTGGGGCTCCTTCATCCCGGCCTCTTGCAACTGTCAGTATCCAGGAAAATGCGTGAGTTTCTCTCTTTACATAAACAGATTATACGCCGGGTTGACTCTTTTTTGAGGGATTTTCTGGTCCTGTTGTCACACATTGTATTTGAGAACTACCTTCATAGGAGTGATGGCCAAAACGAGAACAATGAAGGACACGCAATTATAGTTGCTTCCACCCTTCGGCCTTACGTTTTGTCATATTATGTGATGGGTTTTCTGTGCACCTCACCAGATTCGACTGCGGGGCAGTGCCACACTTGGGGCTCCAAAGAACCAGTATGTTTATCAAGAGGTAAAAAGAAAATGTATATAGAGGCTTTACCGCTCCGGTAAACTCTTCCCTGTGATTTTCTCTCAATTATTGCTTCATGCATTCCTTTTTTCCCCCCCGACAGCCTTGTCTGCCGATCTACGTTTCTGAACTGAAGCTTGCATTCTCACTGACCATGGCGATACAATTTGGAAGTGGAGTGTTTTGGGTATGTTTTATTGTTTTTTTCTTCCGTCCCCCTTCACATATTGATGTGTGCTTGTGCCTTTGTTCATAATGACAATCACCAGGTACGTTGACCTATTAGACTTCCTCTAACCTGTGCTTTCCCCATTCCCAGATGGTTTTACTTGTCATGAGCGTCAAGCTGATGGGCCAGATAAAAAGGAAACAGGAGTTCATGGCTCTTCTCCACTCAAACAGATATGTTCCCGGTGCCTTCTAGTATCCTTGTACATTTTAAGAACATATTTAAAAATCATTATCAAGCGTAACTTGTTTGAATTTGCACATGTAAACACATTACGCTGTATATCATAACCTGGCTATATTTTACTTTGTGCTATAGCGACACATGTTGAATTAAGATTTTTCGCAGTGATAATGCATGTAACCGATGTTATAATCTACATGCATAGATCAATTTCAAAATCCTTTTTTTTCTTGCCTTACTGCTGTGAAAAAAATGCAGTCTAATTAAATTAACTAATCTTTAATAATAATAATAATAATAATATTTTCCACAATTGCTTTTATGCATTTCTCTGAATTTAAATGAATATCTAACCAAGCATTACCAAGCCATCTGTTTTTCTGGCATTTTGTTATTTACAGTATGTGTCGTCTTAACTGGATAATATTCTTTGAAAATGCAGATATTTATCCAATCACATCAACTGTACTTGGCATTCTCAAACATAGGCACGTGACACATTTTTTTTGTTTGTCAACCGGACCAACGTCTTTTAAACATACATATTCAAATATTTGTACTGATCTTAAGCACACGCATTGAATTTCCAATATGTTTGAACAAAAAATAATTATCTAATAATCCTTATGTAGCATCTTTCTTAAAACAGTGTTTACAAAGTGCTTTGATTGAAATATGATTTATTACGGAGCAATGTATTTTCTCGGGTAAATAATCAGGTCAGACAAAGGAATGAGTCCAAGCTCTCAACGGGATACCAGAATGTCTTGATATGCACATCATTCGAAACTTCATCTCTTCATTCTGTTTTTTCTCAAAGCACATGTAGTGAGTAAGGGGGGGGGGGGGTTCTGTTTGGTAGCACGTTCAGTAGACAAACCTGTAAAATCCTCCATTATTTCTGCCTCTGAAATCTGATTTCGGCGAGGCCACTGCAGACGTGGGCTGTGATCGGCTCCCGAGGGAAAATGTGTCACCAGTATTTTTTGCAGAGGCTGTTACTGCGCTGACGCCGCTCTCATCGTAGGAGCCTTCACGCCACGTCACTTCCAAACACGACTTGCTGCATGAGCTGCCCGCAGTTGAAATGTCTTCTTGACTAATGCATTGTCAAAACGAATTTCATCGGAAACGGCAGAACCAATGTCTACCTGTGCACTTTAACCATTAATGCCTAATATACATGTTCTGTAAAGTATGGTACTTTTATTTCTGTCATACACTGTTTTTTATTTATTTATTTATGGAATGAAGTAATGTAATATTTTGTAAATAGGAATAAACAATGGGATTCTTGTTTCGTTGAAGTCTTAGCTTTTATTTTTGAAAAAAACAAAATTCTAGAGCTTAAAATCATTTAAGTACTGTAGTTGAGTTCAATTTTGAAGTACTTGTATATGCAGAAATGTTGTTTGATTCTAACTTCCACATTCAGTTCCCACAATTCAATTGAGATGTGGTTGCAATCTAGTGCCCCTAGTGGCCCTGGCAGGTAGTCGCACAGACAACCATGTTCTACCTATTGTTTTTGTTTGTTTATGTAGTGACTCCCACCAAAGAGTTATGAAATAAATAAAATTCTTGAAGGGAAAAAACATTGGCCACATTTTTATTCAAACTTTATTGTCATTCTTTTCACACATCTTCATGACTGCAGCATCCGAGAAAAAAATGTACAGAAATCTCCACAGCTGTTTGTCCAATTTGGCTCAGTGAAATACTAAATGACAACAAAAAGCACAAACGAAGAAACCAGTTTCTCAGATATTGTCAATTGACCTTGAGAAAAACTGTGCTTCTCTAGGCCTGCTAACTTTCCCCAGTTATTCCTACATGTTTTGCTGCAGTACTTTTTTCCACACAGTTGTATATTTATTCTTTATATAAATCAATGACATCCTATATGCATTTACCATAAAGCTTATTTGATTAAAATGCAGCTGGAATGTTGGAAGAAGAATTTAAAAGAAGTTAAACAAATCAAACAGTCTATATAAATCCTGTATGTCATATGATACAAACGCACATTATTGTTAAAGCTCAAATGCATCCACGTTTCTGCAGCCATATCTTCATCACTGCTCATTTAAATTAACATTTCATTTTAATTTCCTCTTCATATCTTGCAATACACATACACGTTTGGTGTGTGTTTACTGTGTTGAGCGTTTGCATCTTGGATCAAATGAGCAAAATTACACATTGCATTAGATTACACATCTGGGATGAAGATACCCAGAGTGTAAATGTAATCACTGCTTTACAGACTTCCCTTTTATGTTGAACTCCCTCTTTCCAGTAGTATGCACATTAGGGCTTGGGTGAGGCTTAATATGTAGCCTATGCATGTCAGTTTTCCAAATCTTTTTTAAATATCATAAATAAAACGGAACACTCTTTCCCAGTTTTTTCTGCCTCTCATCGTTTCTGACAGCCCACAATTCTGTCATTTTTAAGATATTTCCAAGGATGAAAAAAAATGAACAAAGGTTTTAAAGTTTCAGAGACATAAAACCCAGACAATACACGTAAAATATAATAAAAAAGCAACTGAACATGTTGGAGCCACCTTTCCCCACTGTGGCCGAACATGCCGACCCGCTGACACTGCTCCGGGTCGGCCCCTTTAAGAAAAAAGTCAGCTGACGGTCACGTGGTGCGGAAGTGGACGCTTCGCCTCGGCGTGGTTGTGTTTACATGAACAGCGCTCGGTTGACACCGCCGCACGCAGGTTGGTTGAGTAAACAAACAGTTATTATTCGTTTATTACACATTTTTTCCTCCCACTTCCAGGCGCGAATGTGCTCTGCTTTGCCCGTCGGAGCAGCCACAGCCGCCTCCCTCCAGAGCCGAGGTAGGGTTGGTGTGTAGGACACGGATGTTACTTTAAATGAGCAGAAATGAGCGGAAATGCAGCACTTGTCATATTCATAAGAGTGCTGTGATGGTTTCTGAAGTCGTGTCTCAGCTCTGACTTCCTCTGAGAGCAGCCTTCAAACCCAGATTCGTCCTCTGCTGCCGTCTTACGTTATGTTTACCTCCCCCATGGCTGTCTCTGGTATACTTTCTCTTTTATAGCCTCAGGTGTGTGGGTTTTTGCTTTATGAATTATTATTTTTGTACCGAGGTGGACCCATGTGTGTGAAGTGAAAAAAGAGTCAATGTAAAGTATTAACCATTCTTTCTTGTCTGTCCCCTTTGTTCCTCAGCTTCGAGCGGGAGACCTGCAGAAGTTTGGATGAAGTGACCATGAAGCAGGACAGCGACGCTGTGAACGTCCCTGCGTGCTTCATCTCCGGCCACGAAGGATTTCTGGGAAGCATCAAGAACTTTATCAAAGACTTTGTGGTGACTGAGATAGACATCAGTGGACAGCGGGTTAATAAAGAGGCGGCGGCGGCGGCGGCGGCGGCAGCAGCATCACACGCCCCGGGCTGTGCCTCCTCGTATAAATCCAACGAGACCACTGCGGAATGCCAGCAGACTAATCATTCCTATGTATCGCACAACGCGTATGTGTCCGCTGACTGCGGGGTGGACGTTGCCCTGCCGAGTCCAGGCAGTTTTGACCTAGGTGTGATCTTAGGCCAGTCAGTCAGCGACGAGCTCGAGCAGTTTGTGTTGACTCTCAAAGACGAAAAGCCCACCCAGCAGGAGTTGTCGCTGGGATCCTTCGCCGACAAACACCACAGAGCCAACGTGCACCGGGCCGTCAGACACCGCTTCCCCTTCCTCATGACGGTGACCATTCAGCCCGAGATCCGGGTGAGGGAGGACCCCGACTACAGGGAGCTCTCCCAGCTGGTCACCGAGGACGAGGCGGAGGACTTCTTCAGGTTCATCGACGCCAAGGTGCGCGGCTCGTCCTACACATTTGCACCCGACGACGACAAGGAGCACCGGACGGTGGTCCACCACTTCCTGAGCCGCAGGTTCGGGAAGCTGGTGGAGACGAAGAGCTTCAGCGACCTGGGCAGCACGGCGATCTCAGTGAGGCTGAGGGAGCGAGGGAGGCCGAAGAAGAGAAGCGCTGAGGAGCGCAAGGAGGAAGACGTTTACACTGGTAAGGGTTCGGATAGAAACTTTGTCATTGTTGATTATTTTCCCAATTAATACATAACTGCTGTGTGTTTCAGAGTTCACTCTGTGTAAGGAGAACCTGGAGACCCTGGAAGCCATCAGCTACATGGCAGCAGCGCTTGGGGTCTTACCGTCAGATTTCACCTACGCTGGGATCAAGGATAAGAGAGCCATCACCTACCAGTCCATGGTGGTCAAGAAGGTCTCGCCTCAACGGTAGCACTGTGTTTCTTCTATTCACAAATTGACGAGCCAAAAAAAAGCAAGTCAGATGTTCAGAAATCTGAATCTATTCATTCGATTTTATGTGTCGTAAAAAGGCTGAAAGAGAAGAGGGCGGAGTTCGAGAAGAGAGGGATGCGCCTATCCCAAGTCCGCCCTGTCAGCGAGCCGCTCAGGTTAGGACGACTGCAGGGGAACCACTTTGACCTGGTGGTCCGTGATCTGAGGCCGCACAGGGCCGGCGACACGCACTCCTCCGACGCAGACAGACACACTCGACTGGCGGCGCTGGTAAAGGAAGCATTGGAGAACGTCAAGGTATTTTCTTAGTGCTCAAAATACACGTGTACTTAGCATGGTGTGAAAAAAGAAAACCAACCAGTGAGCAGCAGTTCTGCAATGGGCAGAGGCTCACCAATACTGAATAGTTGAAGACTGGCCTCTCTCACTCAATATTTGATTAACCAAAATTCCACATGATACAGTGTCTATTGCGATCAATAGAGAGCTGCTTTTTTTGTTGTTGCAGGCCAGAGGTTTCGTCAACTACTATGGGCCACAGAGATTTGGGACTGGACAGAGCGTCCAGTCTGACAGAGTAGGGCTGACTTTGCTCAAAGAAGACATGGTAAGCCTGAACATGTACCAGACTGGATATCACTATCACTAGTACTGTCCCCTGATACTGTCAAGTTAAGGTGAGCTGCCACTGGCCTGTCAAAGTTCATCACTGGCCACGTGGCGCCTGCCATCGCCTCACCATCATGTCCTGTCAGACGGCACAGCCCTGTGTTGCTAGGGCTGTGTTGCTATTGTACCGCATGTTCTCGTGTGTTTGTGTCAGGTGAGTGCCGTGCGCCTCTTCTTCACTCCAGAGGAAGGCGATGATCCTCAGAGCCAAGCAAAGAGACACTTCCTCCAGACAGGTGAGAGCTCGGGACAACAGCTGACTGACTTGCTTTGGTTTATCCCTCAAAATGATCAAAGAATAACTTCTTAATACTGAATTTGCAGAAATTAGAACTATGTGTTACAATTTTCTCTTGTCTCTTCCGCTTCTCCACACCAGACAACGCTAAGGAGTCTTTGGCTTTGATGCCACTGTGTAAGGCCAGGGAGCGGCTGATGCTGCGGGCCCTGAACCGCTACGGGACGAGCCCGGACGGTTGTGCCCAAGCCTGGCTCAGCCTGCCCCACAGCATGAGAGTCTTCTACCCACACGCCTACTGCAGCAGGTCAGCTAATTGATACTGTTTTTTGTATCAAATACTAAAAAATACTAATTGATACTGTTTGTATGTTGTTTTGTATTTAGGTGGCGGTAAATCTACACAAGCCCATTTGTAAAACGCATGCAAATATTCATTTATTAAATAAAAATATTTAAAAATATATTTGAGTGATATATTTAAGAGAAAATTGGGTTAGGTATAAACCAGCATCACCTGCTTCTGCCCTTTGTATTTCATTAACAAATTCTGCCTACAGATAGTGATTGGTTTTCTCTTTTACCGAAGGATTTAACATGTTCCTAAATAACTGTCATCAAATAAATGAAATCAAAATAAAAGCCAGGCCCCTTTGCTTTAAGTCTTTCATATTAATTGCACTTTTGATCATTCTCTTTGTGGCTGACAGGGTGTGGAACGACGCGGTGGCTCACAGGTTGGCCACTCTGGGCCACAGTGCCAGGCGAGGGGACCTGGTGTGGATGCCGGAGGGGCAGAGCAAAGCGGACGACGGTGGAGAAACCAGCTGTGCTCAGGTAACTGAGGACTATGACTATAATCCACAGTTATGTCTCAACCATAAAAGATCTCGCCACCAGATTTCAGCGATTCAGCTCGAGGACATTTCAGCAGTAGACGGGGTTATTCAAGGACACACGTTGTTAAAGGGAAACTGCACATGTTCAGACAACAACACTTCCTTCTTTGCTTTTCCAGATCCATGTAGTGACAGACCAAGAGGAGCAAAATGAAGTCTACACACTTGGACAAGTATGTCGCTCGTGACAAAATAATCATTTGAAATCCGACTATTTCGACTTTTATCACCGCTGTTGTTAATCTATCATGCCGTCAGGTCTTGCTGCCGATGCCGGGAAACACGGTGAAATACCCAGAGAACGCCATGGGGACCTGGTACCAGGAGAGATTGGCCAGAGACGGGCTGGAAGATTGTCGCTTCAGAGTCAGCGGCCTCAAGCTGAATCTGCCTGGCTGCTACCGCCCCCTGTTGGCCCTGCCACGCAACCTCAAGTACCAGCTTCAGAGAGCGGCCTGCAGGGAGGGAGGAGGAGGAGAGGTGAAAGGAGATAGGAAGCAGGACTTGCCCACTCTCACCTTAAACTTCGACCTGGACTCTTCCTGCTACGCTACCGTCTGCCTCAGAGAGATCATGAAGTGTGACCTGTAGTGGTTAAAGGGGGGGGGGGGGCTTCTGTTCCTGTTGTGTTCTGTGTATCTTTGTGTGTGGAAAAGAGGCAGCTTTTTGTAACCCACCAACACCGTTTTTTGTAACTTCACTTGACCCTAATGTCATTACAGTATCAGTAGAACTGTAGTTTGTTGTTGTACTGAGCAGACGATCGTGGTAACACATAGAAATACAAAAAAAAAGTATGATGTGCAGTTTATAAAACTTCTGACGAAAAAAGGGGGTAACTGCCAAATGTGAACAAATCTAAATGTAAAAGCATGTAAGCAGTATTTGTGTTTTGTGTCATGAATAAAACTTTCTGATTATGACAAATCAATGTACTCGCCATTTGTTTGGTGACTCTTACTTTCCCCTCGGCCTTTTGAAATTGCAAAACTTCTATCCAACAATGTATGCAGGACTTCCTAGTAAGTGGAGTGGAAATAAAGACACTCGTGGTCCTCCTTAAAAGTGTAAAATGTAGTTGAAATGTTACACATTGTGAACGCCCTAGCTCGACTTATTTAAGATAATGAAAAGATGTGGTAACCTCCACCACACAGCACTTCTGGTTGTTATTCTCCAACAATTACCACTAGATGGAGACAAGCGACAATAATTGTCAGGCACCTAACAGAAGTATCCTACTTGCTCCAAGTGCCAGGATAGTTAAAACTAGTTTGTCTTTAGTTGCCTTTTCGTCCAGCAGTTTACACTCGGTCAAGCTGAAAAGTAAGAGTTCCTTATCTGAGAAACCAGCTCTTGCACTACATGGCTGAAAGGCTAATGATTTTTTTTTGTATGTGTGGATCACACATAAATTCACCGTGCAAGTTCACATCATGCACTGTAATGTGAAAAAGAAGTTCTAACCTATTGTGAGAAAGCCATTTCAAGAACCTATATGTACATATGATATAGTGGAGCATGAAACCTTGGTGCAAGTATGCTGCTGAGGGGCTAACATTTGATCCATATTATGAAGTTGAGCCAGCTATGCCTCCGGTGACTAATTTTTGCAAATTTAATGAGAATGTTTAAAGACAGCAAGCGTATTAAATCTTCCCTCATGAATGATTCACATTGGATACGTACACCTCTGGGATATATTTTTTTTTAATACCCGTTACGGAAAGCGATGTGAGACGTGACTGACAATATGGACGCTTTATGTCGGAGGTGGGTTCTGACACGCAGTCTGTCATCAGCCCCATAGCACCGTGTGATAAAGTGCCTTCCTGTGAGCTAAACTGTCTGCCAGCATGTAACGACTTTCTTCACATATCGAAGAATTTGGTTACAAAATGATACAGTATCCACCAGAAAGGGAGAGCGGATCAATTAAAAACCCTAACACTTACAGATTGACTCCTAGACTTCATAAAAAAATAAAATAATAAAAGGTTTTATGTGTCTTGCCTTGGGAGTTAAACTTAATTATGACAGATAGATGTTCAAATTCTTATAACAGGGTGAGGATTTTGTTCTTGTTCCCACAAATTCACATTAAATGAGATTTAATTGGAGTCGTGTGCTGGGTGAATCCCCCCAATGTGTGAGCGGAATAAAGGCTGTGTGAGAAACTCCCCGACCTCTCTGTGGTCTCCTCACATGCCCCAAACTTTTGGTCTCGCCTTGTCTTGACGGAGATCAGGCATTTTCCACAACGTCAACCACTTACTCTTCTCCCACCGAACCAGAAGAATCCGATCAGGGTGAGGCCCCCGTGTGAACTGGTCCTCGATTGAGCGGCATTTCCCAGTTCTGTCCCTGGTTCTGTGAAGCAGTTACTGTAGCTGTGGATCTGAAAAATGCGAATGTTATCCATCACCAAATGGGTTCCTTTACCACCAAATATAAAAAAATAATGATTTGTACGTTGCATGTGCGTCTGCAGGCCTGGCACCATTGAAAAGAGCAGTGGTGAGAATAATCGACCCGATTCTCCATTGCGGGTATCGAGAGCAGGACTGCATGCAGTGTTCGTCAGCTACGACTCCTCTGTGCAGAGAGACACGGGCGAGTGGCATCGTCCTCGTCCTCGTCCTCTGGCTCGTCCCCGCTCCAGCCGGCTGTAGATAAACGTTGACAAAGATGACAACTTCACTACACGTCTCGCCGCGGCGAAAAGCAGAGCGAAGGCCCGAGAGTGAGCTGGGAGTCAAGGGTTACGAGGGACGTGTACTGATGGACGTGCAGTGAGTTGTTTCTCCTCGCAGGAGAAGAGGCGGGGGCCCTTGAAACGGGGGAGCCGCGTGGCTTTCTGTCGGCTTGTTCAGCCCCTTAAAATATCAATTATTATCATCATTTTATTTTCACAAATTTGATTTGAAGTGCTGTTTAACTAGCTCATAATATTTCATGTTTGCAAGAAGATTTGCAACCGTCGTCAGGGGGTTACACTTTTGTCGTGTACATTTGTGTTTGTGGTTTGGTAAAAACAGAAACACACCAGCACTTATGGCAGTGTGAGGAGTTGGCACATACACACACACACACTCAGCTCACTTCCTGATTAGACACATAAACATTCCAGTGGCCTTTGACCCGCCTGTCCTCCAGCCACTTCATCGGCAAGTGGTTCACAGTGTTTTCACTCCGCCGATATGGGAACGTGCGTGTGTAAAATGTATGCACGCGCGTGGGTGTGTGTGGGTGTGTGTGTTCATGAGCTTGTCTGTGCCTGTGAAAAAAGGGAAAGCGAAAGAATGAGTGTGTGTCAGTTCTTTCTGGGCCCCCGTCAACCATGCTGCTGCAGGAGCCACCGATGAGTGTTGTCCAGACGTGACAGTCTGTGTGCACAAGGTGGCTGAGCACGGTCAAGAGAGGCGGGGTAGGCGTGAGCAATACTGCTGTTGCAATGTCAAAGTGCATTTCGACGAGGATCAGAAAAAGAAAACAACCCCCTCCGCTGTGAACTCATTTTTACAGGAGGTGTTTTTCTTTGGCTTTTAAAAGCTGCCACATGAATATGAATATCTTCTGTTTAGTCTTTGGGATTTTAAGTGTTTTCTTAGGAGCACATACCTAATCACATTGCAGGCTTTTAATCTAAGTGATTTATTCGTGTGTCACACCTGAGTTTCAGTCATGGAGATACGGGGGCACAAAGACTCTCGGGACCTTAAACGCAGCCAACGAAGCGAACAAAGGTGCACTTGTCTCGAAAGAAAAAAAAAGGGAAAACAAAGATCCTGAAATAACTCGGAAATGGTTTCACCACATGTGATTCATAAGTTCACCCAGAGATGATTCTGTTGCAGACGTAAATCTCAGTGAAGCACGCACGGCCGAGCGCATCGGCCTCGTGCAAGACTTAACCTGCGACCTCTTCGCTGTGGGACAGTGTCATTGGTCGATAAAACCGCGGGACCTTTCTGCTGCCCAGAGGCGGCTCTGTCACCCAGTCAGTGTCCCACATTTGCCAGGCCTGCACGCGGAAAGTACATTGACCTGATAACTGCGGAAGAGCTATTGACAAGCGGAAAAGAGGAGAGGGGGAAAAAAAGGCCCATGTGAAATGAGATTGATTGATGGAGGGGACGAAGTGATGCTGCAGTGCGTCACCAGATCCTGCGCATGTAGAGCAGTTGGATCCATAGGACGAAAAGAGAGCGTGTCTAATGTCTATATTTTTTAGGAGTATGTTTGTAACAAAAGAACATGAGAATTGTACAGTAGTAAAAAACGTAGTATGACTTGTACTGATGCCAGCATTATAAAACTTGCCTTGAAAGTTGACGATCAAGGATTTGAAACCAGAACAGGTGCTTGAAACCAAATTAAATCTTTAGCACAAACCAACATTTTGTGTCTTCAAGTCTTAAATCCTCAAGTCATTCATTCGGTCCAAACAGCTGTCATGGCGGTTGCGACCAATGTGGAAAATTTGGGTTAGAACCATAAAGTAAGTGCTGGTAAATGATATCTCTTGGCATTAATAATAACCATTTTTTGTGTTTTAAACTAAAAAAAAACAACTCATAAAACATCTGGCTGAGAAAAAACCTAAAAAGGACAATACCAGTCACCATGTCCAGTCTGTGGAAAATTGAATTTCCCTCTCCTATTTCTGACCCAACGAACAACCCAACCTTTTAAAAAACAGACACCAGGTAAACTGCCTGCACATGAGCCGTTAATTGGTTCCTCGCCACAACTGCGAATTCTTTTCTCACACTGTAAAAATTCAGAAAAAGAGGAAATAAAACACAGTTGCACCTCCGCCTGGGTACAGTGAGCACTCTGTGCCGGAGTGGAAGAATCTTCCGACTGGCTGCAAAGCAGAGGGAGGTGAAGGAAAGCTCATTATTTTTAATGGCGTCTTTTCCGCTGATCGAGGGAGAAGGCGAGCGAGCTGAGCCGCAACACTTCCTCCGCTAGCTCCGGGCGACGTGTACGCACGCATGGACCCCACGCGGACGTATAAAAGACCGGCGAAAACTCGGTCTTGCCGTGTGCTGCCATCCCTTCTCTCTCGGCAAAGTGTGTTTGAAATCAATTTTACTGTTGAGCTTTTAGGAATTCATCTCATTACAAAAAAACATCTTTCACGGAAACCTACATAGTAATCGGTACACACCAGATAGTTGCGACCAGATGTTTTTTAAAGAGGCAGGGCGCCCCCTCGCCATGGGGGGCTTGAAACAGTTTCAGGGGAGGCTCAGTGAGCGGACGTGAAGGAAAAAAAGGGAGATCACATAGAAGAGGTTAACGTGTGAGATCTGGATGAAAAGATCGTTCAGAGATTCAGTCGTCTTGGGGGATTTTCTTTCTACGTTTCAAACGTCAGAAAGACCTGTTCTTTATGCATCTGGTGTAGTCGGAAGTTATGTCAAGCAGCCACATTAGGCTGCATTTGCTCAATTGTTGAGCATGTGTTGGATCAAATAACAATCCTTATCGCACAGGCGTCCAGAAATTGTGCGGAACTGAGTAAGTAAACTAAGGTTGGGTGAGGGGGTTCCTTCCTCCAGGCTTTGTCTGAGAGGACGCTCACAGTTTGTAGAGCGGCAATGAACCGTGCAAGGAATAGAACATTTTTGCTTTTGCTTTCGTTCCAAGTGTCAGCGGGGACGATTGATACCCCTCCCATGTCTCTGCGCCTCATTGCCAGGCCAATGTGAGTCCTATTGTCTAATCGCACCCTCACCTTTCCAAAAACATAGAACAGAGACAGGCTTCCACCTGTTTGTTATTTCTATCTGGGGGAGATAAAACTAAGTTCTGAAGCCTCGAATTAAGCCTCGCATTCTGGCCAGCGCCGTCTTGTCTTTTTCAAAAACCCCAAAGTGACCTTGGTTGGAGGAGCTTAGAGTCGACGTGCAACTATAACTTGGAACTCGCGGTTGTGACCATAAACTCCTCATGAAAATGTTTACTAGAAGAGACATTTTCTCAGAGACTTCCATAGAAACTGATTTCTTTTTTGCAGCCATTGGAGTCGCCCTCTGCTGGTCATTCAAAGAATACAGGTTTAAGTCACCTGCCGTATGGCTTCACAGTTTCTCGCACGCACGAGCACGCACACACACACACACACACACACACGGTTTGGCATCCTTTAGCGCCCCGTTGTCATCAACCTCTTTCTTTGACACCAGTCAGTGTCTCAGTGGTGTAGTTGGGTTTGGGGTCTGACTGTAGCCCTGTAATTATACCTTGTTGACCAAGTCCCAGCTGTGTGTGTGTGTGTGTGTGTGTGTGTGTGTGTGTGTGTGTGTGTGTGTGTGTGTGTGTGTGTGTTCATAGACAGATAGGAATGAAAATAGGAGGCAGGCCATTTTGGAGCAGCTGCACCGGTGGGTGTCTGTTGGGTTCAGAGCCGGCAGAGACAGAGCTGTCCTCGTGGTGAGTGACGGATCAGCTTCCTGTCCCGGTGCCGGTTATCGTGGACCTTTGAGGGGCCGGCGTTATTTCCTGATGCTCTAAAATATCCCGCTATCCCCAGTCTGCCCTTACCCCCTTTCTCTCCATCCCCTTTTTTCCTTCATTTTCCCAGTCCTTTCACCCTCCTCCCTTCAAAGCCCCCTGCCCCCCCATTTCCCCTTCACTCTGCCTCTTGTTTTACAGGGGGGAATGATAGATATTGTTTACATTTGGCCTGCTGATATCTCCATACACCAAATTATCTACACAGTATCTCACATCCAGCCATGCTTAGACCATTAGATAATGTGTTGGGGAAAGTAAAAACACTATCTATCACAGATGCAGGCGAACAGACCCATTATAGCCTGCTAAAATTGGCTGTGGCACATACGTATCGCTGTTATTCTCTCTCTGTGTCTACACAAACAATCCGTATATATAATATATCTCTCCACTGTTTGTCCACTCCCTCTCTTTTTACTCCAGTTTTATCCTCTGTTCTCACTATTTGTGTTTGTTTCTCACCCCACTGTTTTTCCCCCTGCGACTCTGGCCCATATTGGAAAATGATTTGCAAACTTGCGCTATTAAGTAAGTGTAGGCATAGTTCCAAAAAGGATTTCCTCAAGAAACAGGTACATCTAGCACTCTGTGCCATAAGATAAGTGTTACTTTTGTCAAGGCATACTTTGTAACCTGTTTCCCCCAATTATTCCAAACGAGCAAATCGGCATGAGAGCTCAATTGTCTTATCTTATCTCTGAGAAAAGCAACATTACAAAGTACCACACCGTAAGTACCATGTGCCTCTTTTAGCCCATTAACCACACGGCATGTATACTTTGTATGAATGCCAACATGCATAGCAAAGGGTTTTATATCGACTTCCTACCTTCCAGGCAAACATTGGTTTTAAGATCATTTCAGAAAAAGAATGAACTTGCACAAATCTGAAACCGGCCCGACATCAGGAATCCATCGCAATAAGCATTAAATCATCTTTATTTTTTTTTCCGTTTTAGGCGCGGTAATCTAAATGCAAGCAGGTGCTGTTGTCCCGTTGCTGGAAAACCAATCCTAATGCTGTCCAAGCAACAGCCCCGATCGCACACTTCCACAAGACACCTGCAGAATATTGTGTGCTTTTAGTAACTGGATGCTTTTATTTAGCGCCGTGTTTCAAACATAATTAATGCTGATCTTTTCCGTGCCCTTTGAAATCTCACGTATTAAGTTACGATATCTGAGCTCCCCCCCCCCCCAAGGAACTTTGAACGCACCGAAATTGTTTAGAATAGTTCAAAAAGTGAGGCCAACTCTCCTGCAGGGCGAAATGGTAGAAAACGGTTTGGAGCGTGATTTAATATGTTGTCAATAAGTTCAAACACACACAAAAAAGACCACCACTGTTTCTCTGCAAGAATTTCTTCAAGATTGAACCCTGCAAGCCGATCCAAACGTATGTTTCTGATATGATCAATATTGCAACACATCGCACCGACGCTAGACTCGAACCACACTGCATTCCTTCTGGTTGGCCTCCACATCTGTGAATTTGACAAAAAGTCTTTAAGAAGCAAACGAGCTCTCAGTCCAGACAAACTGAGCACCGCTCGGCTGGACCCGTGAACCCGAATGACACTAACAGTCAGTAAAGGAGGGCGGAGACAGGGGAAGAGATGCCAAATAACAAAGGGCTTGAGGAGCGAGGGCTGAGAGTGTGGAGTCTGCAGCGGTTCAGTGTCTAATTAAGTTGACTATGAGGGGCATTTGCCAAGAATGGAGGCATTGTTTTGGGGCATCTGGAAGAACGCGACATGCATCTGTGCGTGTGATTCTTCAAAAAAGCATTGTTTCTGCTGGGAGGAAATGGATTTGGTGCAGCTAGGAGGGAGGAAAGAAAGAAAGAAAGAAAGTAAGAGCGAAGCCGCTCATCCTCGTTACAAATGAACATGTAAAAGCAGTAAATCGGTGGCGTTCTGCTGAGTAGAAACAACTGGGCACAAAAGGAAGCATGGTATACGGTTGGTTATCAAACTGTTTAGGCCACACAGGGAGAGAGAGATACGAAACGGCCTGATACACGTAATGGTAAAACAACACAGAAACTCTGCAGCTGTAGCACACAACCATGCCACGACTGATCCAGAACACCAAAGCCACTTTCCCCTTCTACTGTTGAACTCTCTTATCAGCGCCTTGCTATAATTTGAGTCAATACACAGCCTCAACGGGCCGCCATGCCCTGCTCTTTTATTCAGTGACATGGTTCTTTGGAGAAGCACAAAGGCTGCATGTATCAATGATCATCCTGGGGAGTTCAACGCATTCACACGGAGCCATGAGAACGTTCGCAGCCAATTCATCCCAAATGGAGTAATCTCCGACATCAGCATATTCACCCCGTCAACAGAAGACGTGTGGGATGTCGAGGGGCAGGGCGCCGCGTTGTCCTTTGAACGCGTGTTTGACTGAGAAGAAAAGTTAGCAGGTCACAGAAAACGGTTTCTCACACTGCATGTGAAAAAAAGAAAAGAAAAAGTTTTAATGAAAAAAGACTGTGCAGGAAAAGGTAGACCAGATATTTCAATTTGGACAAAAGTGGCGGAGCGACTGTGACAAATGTATTCACTTCATCACCTTAACTACTGGACAGTTTGCCATTAAAATAGATACAGTGATAGTCAGGATCCCCAGAGGGTGAATCATTTGACTTCAGTCATCACCTGACATTTCCTCCAGTAAAATCCCAATAACGCACCGACAAACGTGGCACAAAGTCGATGGTTCGTGGACATTCGGGTTCCCCAGAAGATGATCCCCACAGCGATTCCCTGACTTTTCCTCTGACAGTTGCCACTGGTGGTTTCTGAAATGGTGTGAAACAAACGGGACGTACCTCTGAAAAACAAGGGCTTCCCCTGCTTTATGGATGCTGTCCCATATGTCCCGTATTTATTGATTTATTGATTCATTCAAAAGTCCAGTTCAATTCTCCAATATTCAATCCCGTCAGTCAGGCAGTGGGAAAAGCTGCTCATATTGTGTTAACCTTCTCCTGGATTGCAGGAATGACTCGGGGCTGAAGCTCTTGCCACTCACTTTTTCGCGATTCATCAAGATAAGGACTTTTACAGGAGCCTACATTGCCTCCGTCTCAGGATTTATTTCTTTTCTCTTTTTTAAAAAAAAAAAAAGCACAATCTTTCAGAGAACGTCAGAGAAACATTCTCGTGTAGGAAGATCCAGCATCCGAGGATCATTCTAACATGCAGTTAATAAATGTGACATCTGCTGGGGTACATAATGTACATTCTGGATAATGCAAGGCTTGCTCTCTGCCGTCACATCTGGGACGTTGCGTCGACCTTTCGCACGCGTTTTCCTCGCAGCTCCGCTGGGAGCAAAAGGCAGAGGAGGAGAGAAGGGGAAATTACCCTACTTGGGTATATTTAGATGCAATGGCTAAAGAAACATTATCTCAACGGTGTGGCCAAGGAGACTTGGAAAAAGGAAAAACAATGTGCTTATGAGCAATTACGTAACTCATCCCTTTAACTCGGTCTAATCCCCGTCCTCTCCTGTGGACAGCTCATTTCGCTCGGCTCATGTTACTTCATAAAACACTAGAATGCTTGTGTCGCAGCAACTTTAAAGTGGATCATGTGGTATTCCAACATGTTCTTTGTCTCCGTTTTTGTCTTATTTGGGGGTTTCCTTCTCTCCTTGTGTCCTTTTTGTCCCTGCTCTGCTCTCTCCCCTCGTTCCTTCCCGCCTCTCTTCTGCAAAGTGAGTGACTTAATAGACTCCGAAGGGCTTTTTAAGAAAGCCAGACCTCTGTGGTTTGGACAGAATGTGATGGGCAGGAAGGCTGGTTTGGAGGTGTTGTCACACAGCTGCATTATCCAACTACAAAGGGGATATCATTACTCCTCTGCGACATCTAAGAGGGAAAGTTGGACTCCATTGTGAGTCCACAAACCTGAATGAAAGGATTCTTCCGAAAAGTCGGAAAAAAAAAAAAACTAAATTTGAAAATGAACATCTTCCTTCTTGTACTTTGGGTTGTGCTTCATTCCTCGCCCATCTGCTTTGGAGGTACAATGAGGCTCAATTCATTCAATAACAATCCAGTATATTGATAGAAATGTCTTTGACATGTTCGGCACCATCACCCAATCTTCTCTGCGTGTGACACTGTGCATTGAGGCTGTGCGTTAGGTACGCAACACTTACACACTGGAAAAACCGTATTGGTGCGACCTGCCAATCAGGACTAGAGGAAATCCCTAAACTCAAGAAAACACCTTCATATGGGTTTTTAATTGAGTGCTGGGCCGTGACAAACTGCCAGAACAGCTCCAGTAGGCTTTGGCCTTGATTCAAAATAAAGTGTGTGACACTGATTTATATGATCCCAGTGTTGTTCATTTGGGTTGAGGTCTGGGGCGGCCGTGACGGTGTTTCCTCCGCGGCCGAAGCAGGTTACAGCACCTGAGCAGCTGTTGCCCCCCCCCCCCCCCCCCCCCCCGTTAAAGACTTTAAATGAACGCGCAGTCCACGTTCCTACATCTGCTGCGGATCCTTTGTTTCAGCCTGTTAAAACACGACCCAACTTCACTTTAAGGCTGTTAATACATTGCATCCATAAAGGTATATTACCCTATAAAATATGACTCCTCTATAGCTTTTTTCTCCCATCTGCACGGATGTCCTAATCAGATCAGAACCGCTGCATCACCTTCCCTGTCCTCACAGGTCCTCCTGGGGGTTGCGTATCGGATGACACATTCCCACACTCCCAGTCAGGCATCGGAGACTGGGCTGGGTGGTTGAGATGGCACGATCTGGCCTTCACACGTGCCTTTGCTCGCATCTGTCAGAACTGGCCCACATGAATAGAGAGGCAGACACCTATGGAGATTATCCACAGCGATGTCCTTGTGCGTGCGCAAACTGTAAGAGTATGCGGCGTGTAATGATTGCGCGAGAAATGAAAAAAAACACGCCCACATGCGCACACGTACACTATGATAAGAACGCAGACAAGCTCAGGCTGTCAAGCAGATTAAGATGCTTATCAGATCCTCGTGAGAAAAAAAGGCCAAAAGGTTTTCGAGACAGAAAAAAAGGGAAGCCTGAGAAATATAAAATGAAACACAAGATGTCCAGAAAAAAAAAGAAAGACAACAGTAAATATGAAGCAAGCGAGCAGGCGGTAAAAACTGGCTCTGTCCAAAGGAAACACGTACACAGGCCAGCAACTCTAAAGCGCGCTTATTAACACAGTACATCACTTTGTTTCACCTGTACCAAAGTGATGTCAATACGATGAATCACCGGCTCGAGGCTGCAGTTACTGCTACCAGCTAAGGATTAACCCAGTACATCGTCTGTCACACTGGAACATCAATTTTACATTTAAATATTTGGTATGAATCACACTGAGGTGTAACATGTTTTGGTAGGCATGTTTTGTCACTTTTGGGAAGAGCCTGGCCGCGGCCCTGGCCGAGAGTGGTTTCAATCTTCCCATGTCACTCTTGGCAAGAGAGCGAATAAGCATATTTCCCAACAAATCCTAAACCCTTTCGCCTCAGACTTTAAGACAATGTGCTGGAAGCAGTCCCTTTGCGCTGAATCCAGACGTCAAAGGTTCAGTGCTGGACTAGAAGTCGAATCACTACTGCTGTGAAGTCCTTTGTCCTTTTGTGAAGTGTCTGTGATGTTAATGCCCCCCCCCCCCGCTCAAAAAAAAGCGTCCCATGCATTTACGACACCCCCATGGGACTCGTATTCCACAGGTCGACCGAGCAGAGGCCGAGAAATGAGCATCAAAGTTCAGCGCTGTCATGTGAATGGACTGACAAAGGCCATTTTACAGTCGGAAAGAACGGCTTCACACACGCCTTTGAGGGCAGATTTTAGAGGCCTTTAGTCACTGTGTGTGTGTGTGTGTGTGTGTGTGTGTGTGTGTGTGTGTGTGTGTGTGTGCGTGTGTGTGTCTGTGAGTGAGTGGTTGAAAAAAAAAAAAAAAAAGGACTTACACCAAATCTGTAACTAATCCATTTCCCACAAGCATCAGGCTCTCCAGCGTCTCCGTACCGCCGCCTTTACGACACCACATCCACATGTTGGGCGCTTGGCTGGCGCGTAAACAAACATGTGTTTGTGATGTTTATTGTTTCTGGCTTGAGGTTTTTACCACTGAGCATACAATTACTTCATGCAAAGCACTGCCGAACCGCCCCTCGGAGCACAGTGTTGATTATAGGCAGATCTGTTTGTAACAATAGACAAGATTTAGGGGGGGGGGGGGGACTTGTCTAACCGTGGTTGAGACAGGGTCCTGGTTGTTCGTGGGGGACAGAGTCAAGGAGCTGGTTATGGCTGTATGTTACTGATATGTCGCTGATTGTATATTGTGTAGTCCTGAGGCGTGGAATCCATCTTGCTAAGCCAACTTCTTAGAAAACATCCCCCACTTTAAGTAGGACCCGGGGGATGAATGTGATGGAAACTATTTAATAGAAAAATATTTTTCATATTTTAGGCCACCAGGCCCTTGCTCAACCCAGAGGGACCCGGTCGACCCCTGATTGCACACCTCCACCCGTGGCTCCGTCTCAGAGCAGTTGTAGACGGTGGTCTTTGGTCGCTAATAGCCTGGTGTCCCGCTGGGGAGAGAACCACTGTTTGAAAAATCAAATTGCACTGGAGAACAAATGAAAATGATCTCACTTTCTGGCAAACAATGTTTTCTGCTGTAGAAATTCTGTCTGAATTTAAGGGGAAAAGGGGCGAGGAAATTTTTTCAACGTAGTGGTCCGTGTCACTGGGTGGCTTGTTATTAGTGTCACAGGCCATCACTCTCAGCCTGGATTAAATCTCCTTCAAGAGCCTGGGCAATGTCCCAGACTAAACTCCATACGACAGGATTTAGTGAAATGCGTCTAAATTAGCGTGCGATAGTGCCTTAATGCCTCTGATTTTTTTTGTTTTTTCCTCCCCCCCCCCCGATTCCTCGGCCACGTGAGAGGCACAGCCAGCCAATACAAACTGGATCATGTTAAGAGTTCCGTCACTAATGGATGTTATTGTTCAGCAATATGAGAATTCATTTGCCAAGTTCTCTCATGTGTTAGAGAATCGGGATGGGCAAACGCTCATTGCTGTGTATACCTGCCTCAGTATTTAAGTAGAAATGAAAGTGACAAAAGAAAACAATTAGAATGAATCATAGCGGCCCAAGGCGGAGGGGAACCACTCTTCTGTATGTTCACTGTGAACCAACACGTTTTGAACCATTAACATATTAATTATCACACCTTTAGATTTCAATAACAAAACACGTACCCCAAGTGGTTCAAGAGAGAAACTATCCTTTTGTTAATTTTAATAACCCACAAGTGAAAAAAATTAATTGACTCACTATAAATCAAGCGGATGATTTCGAGAAAAAAACCCAACACTTTTTAAAAAAAAAGTATCCAGACTGCAGGCTTGATACTGACGCCAAAACAAGGCTTTATCTTGAGATCCGACTCCTGGCTTCGAGCGCACACTTCAGACAAAACCCAGGTTGGTGCCAACATACCACGGGACATCCTACCTCTGACAAGACTGACACTTACACTTGAAAACAGTTTGTGGCGTTAAAGTACTTGCTGTAATAGAATTAGCGCTAGGTGTAGTTGAAGGCACCTGACACATGAGATAAGGACCGAAGCATCCATCAGCCTAATCAAATTCAAAGTTAATGCGCTACATCTCCTGCGAGATTGAGAACACGTGTGTACATTAACATTCCTGCTGAGGAAACCTTTGTCAATCAGTTCATCATCGGCCTATAAAAACTTCTGTTTTGTCAACTCAAGTCACCTCGTGTGCTTTCATTTTCTGTGCTTCGGCATAAATCAGTGCGTAAGAGCGGCTGTCACCATCCCCCCCCCCCCCAATGATGGATTTCTTTTTTCATCCTGGAGCAAAATCAAAAACAGATACATTCCATGTGTCTCATCCTGCACACCTGGTACGTGGAGTTTAATGCACCGGGAGCAAAGAGTAAGTTCCAATATCTGATACTCCCATTTTGTTACTCAATGCGTGCTTGCAAAACTTTGAATGACAAACAACACACTGCATGCTCCACCAACAAGGCAAGCATAATGTTGGTGTCCAAAATTAGTATAAACTCACATCTACTGGCAGAACCAAAGGGATGTCTCACTACAAATCCGGATGCCACTGTTTACAGCACGACAAGGCACCAACCATCTTAGTTCTTCCACTCAAAAGAAGCGAATATTACCGAGTCTGTGGCTTTAATTTTATCAAACAAAACCTAGAGCTTACAGATAATCCAATAAACTGAAATTAACTTGATAAGTTTAATAGACAACAGTTTGTGGCTTGCCGCGGCAACCCTGTCACAGATCTCCCGGGGAAGGGAAGAGCATGTCACAACAGATCAGCCGTTTGTTAGAATCAGAGTCACACGCTAATGGCAACAATGTGGGGTTTTTTTTTCCCCTCCCCGCAGACGCCTCAGCAGCCGATAGCCACATGCGCTCCCGGCTACGGCTACGTTCATACCCTGCAATTTTCCAAGGATATCTGGGGAGGTTGCTTCCCCCCGAAAGGGTCAAACATGAACGCGGGGGCATCATTTGATAGCTGTGAGCAGGTTCAAGACTAGTTCAAGGGAAGCAGGGCGTCATTTTCATAATTAGCCGTGCTGTAAGTGCTGAGGCCCTTTGCCGTGACTGGGGCTTTTGGTTTTGAGCTCCGCGTTTATTGGCTCCATTACGGCTGAATCAGAGCCGGTCTGACCAGTTACTGTTGTCCAATTTTTCTTGTTTCTTTGTGCTGGATTAAACCACGCGCCAGGCGATGGGTGCGCTTGCATGTCTGTATGCGTTCACTCGTGTCGCAGTGGATTAGGGTGTTTGCAAACAGAAACTGGGACATTGTAATTAGGTAAAACATAAAAAGAGTGGGCTTTCATCACGGCAGCATCTGTCTGGCAAATGGTTAAACTGTTGTGCTGCAGACGTTCATGGTTCCCAGAGGCTGAATTGTAGCAAGTATAACCTCTGTAGACTGACTGTAGACTTTCAGGCAAACTCCACGCATCTCGTGGTGGATCAGATAACCGCCCAAGCTAAATGAATGCATCCAAGAGGCATTCAAGACATATTGAAATACATATTTGTTCAAAACATATGTGGAGGTTCGAGATGCATTCCAGCCAAGTAGTTGACAAAAAAAGAAAGAAGTGCAAATGCAACCGTCTCTTCAAGATGGATACATAATCTTTTCTCGTCCCACAGCAAATAACATGAGTAAGCAGTCTGTAGCAACAGGCATTCACTTCCATATGGCATCTATTGTCCGGCTCCTTTGTCCTTTTGATAATGATATGAAAATGATGCTGTAAACAGCCATTGCTTTCCATCTCATTCAACAAAACAAGGAAAAACTTAATCTTCAGCGTATCATTTCTACACATACAAGCAAAAATACAAGGCACTCAAAAGTCCATCGGATCCATGATCTGGTTCAATGACTAAACAATCTGTGTGGATGATGATGGATGAGAACTGATTCATTTTTATCTTGCTCCAAGTTGAGAAATATGATTTCATCAGGGTGCGATTGGGTTTGTTCATCAAACTGCTAAAGTGCACAATTGTTTTTTCCCCTGGCCCGTTTGGTAGATGCCAAACGGGTTTAGGCAAAAAGATGGATTGCAATCAGATTTGTGATCTGGCCAAAAACAAGTATATGAGTGTACATGAAAGTGTCCAAGAATCACATGGGATATCATCTGGATATGAGACACTTGAAAAGGCAAGTCTGAGTGTTGTTTACCCCAAAGATTCAGTTGCCCCGTTGACTTGATGCATCACCCAAAGGTGCTCTCTTGTCTCGCCTTTCAGGTCTTTATTGGTCGGAGGGTGAAGAGGACAAGGAGGCGCTAAGGTGCCTCTCTGTCTGTCAGATGGTTTATTCATTTTCTGTCTTACATCCAGATGGAAGAGGTTTGCTACGCAGCCTGTCATACAAATTCTTGAGACGTTGGTTCAGGGTTGGACATGGAGGGAAGGAAATCAGGGGTTGTTAAAGACACCGGCCCTGGAAAGAGTGTGATATTTTTCCTTGAGACATGCAGAACAGACTGTGAGAAAGAAGACAAGAGAGGTTGATTCATTTGACATGTGAATTGTCACACAGAGCTTTGCCTCATGTAAAGATTTAGGTGAAATGTAGGATCTGGACAATGTTTTTCCACACTTCCTTCTCTCTTCTTTCACATGGTGTGTGTGTGTGTGTGTGTGTGTGTGTGTGTGTGTGTGTGTGTGTGTGTGTGTGTGTGTGTGTGTGTGTGCAAATGAAGAAAACAAATCATAAGGGAGGTAGGAGAAGTACTAAAGGGAGGCCAGGAGGTTCCAGGGTGCTCAGACAGGATGGAGAGGTTACAGCAACCGGGGGAGCAAAGGGCAAGGAAGGTAGACAACAATGAGAAGTGGATGGGAGGTGGTGAGGAAAAAAAAGAAGGGGGTTGCTTTCAAGTGCCTGGGACAGATTATCCTTGGAAGGCAATCAATCTTCCCCGGGATTCAGATGACTGCAGGGGGCGGAGGGGGGTCTAATGCGCTCACACACACACACACACACACACAGACAGACACACACACACATGCAAACACACATCGAGAGATCACCCCTCTTAACCCCAGCTGTCCCTCTTTTTTCTTTTTAAACTCTCTATCTCCTTCCACCCTCGGCCGCCTCCACTCACTCTCTCTCCCTGAACGATTGCTCCCTCTCCAAAGTCTAAAGTCAATTGCAGATAATGGTGTTGTTTCTCAAGGTGTGCGTTTGAACATGAGGGTTTCCCCCCCCCCCTCGGCCATCAGACATATGGCTGCAATTTCTGAAATATAGGGGAACAAGCAACGCAGACAGGGAGAGAGAGGCCGACAATGTGGTGGGGTTCGGGGTTTTTTGTTTTTTTTTCACCATGAGGGTGCATTTAGCCGTGTGGAGAATCGATGGATCCACGTGAGCGCTGGAAAATAAAGATGGTCTGCATCTGCAGATGGTCGAATCACAGTCCTGTATTGTGTCAACAGCTCGGGCCTCAATAAACTGTGGCATCCTGGGCTGGAATTCTCCACACATTTGTAACTCGGCACAAACAGACCACCGTCGGTTTTTTGGTTTTTTTTTGTCTGCCTCCTTGTCAGCGTTTGCTCTAAGGTTGCAATTCTTATTCCATTCCTCCGTGACAGCTGCTTGTCTCCACGGAAAAGCAACATATCAAGAGACCATCTGTGAATACATTAAGTCCCTCTACTCAGTATGGATGCCAGGATGACAGGTTATGTTTTGCCGGGAAAGAAAAAAAAAAATCAATCAATCAAAGCAGCAGCGAGACATGGTCCGACACGCAGACAAAATATGCTGAGTGAGGAGAAAATAAAGGCTTTAATTAGCTCTACATGTCTAATGCTGGAAGAAATCGTCTCAAGGTGATTGAAGAAGGAGAAAATCTGATCCCCACCACACTTAATGAAAATCTAATCTAGAGATTATGCAAATGAAAAAATACCCATTAAATCCAGCCGAGGCAAGCCAATGAAAGATGTTAAAGAGCTCAAAGTTGGTCCTCGTGCCTCGTCTTGCTCTTTGGAAAGGTGGAAAAGTTTATGCTGCTGTCTCAGGAAAGTGCAATTGTGCAGTGTTCAGTCCCTCCACGTAGAATAAAGACGTTCTTCAGACACAGGTAGAGGCTCGGCTTGTTCTAAGGTGATAAGACGAGAGGAGGGCGAGGGGGCCACAGGTCACCTTACAGGCCCTGTGACTCTAGAGGCTTAACTAAGCTGCCATGCAAAGAGAAGGGGGGGGGGGGGGGGGGGGGGACAGCCAATCAGGAGGAAGGTGGTAATAGGCAGAAGGTGTTTTGAATGAACGCATTAGGTGGTCGGGTGAGGGGGGAGAAAAAGATGAGAAATCTGAATAAAAAATAAGGAATAACAGGACTTTTTTTGACTTGTTGCAGTAAAAGCACAGGTGTAAGATAGATAGATAGATAGATAGATAGATCGATAGATCGATCGATAGATCGATAGATCGATAGATCGATAGATAGATAGATAGATAGATAGATAGATAGATCGATCGATCGATCGATCGATCGATAGATAGATAGATAGATAGATAGATAGATAGATAGATAGATAGATAGATAGATAGATAGATAGATAGATAGATAGATAGATCGATAGATCGATCGATCGATCGATCGATAGATAGATAGATAGATAGATAGATAGATAGATCGATAGATAGATCGATAGATCGATAGATCGATAGATAGATAGATAGATAGATAGATAGATAGATAGATAGATAGATCGATCGAAAGATCGATCGATCGATCGATCGATCGATAGATAGATAGATAGATCGATAGATAGATAGATAGATAGATCGATAGATAGATAGATAGATAGATCGATCGAAAGATAGATCGATAGATAGATAGATAGATAGATAGATAGATAGATAGATAGATCGATAGATAGATAGATAGATAGATAGATAGATCGATAGATAGATAGATCGATCGAAAGATAGATCGATAGATAGATACTTTATTTATCCCAAGCCGGGAAAGTCCGGTGTAACAGCAGCACGTTTCACACAGCACACTTTAAAAATACATACATACAATACAGAAATTAAAATGACAGAGAATAAGAAAGAATAAGAAAGAATTTACATGAAATATTAATAGTGGAAATAGTGCAGTAGTACAATCAGTTACCAGGAGTGTGCAGAGGAACACGGTAACGCAATGTAAATGAAATGATAAAAATTGATGACAACTTACGTCCACGTCCGGG